>NW_025779211.1:0-61782 GCF_021130785.1 Homalodisca vitripennis
GGGGACGCTGTCGTTTAGTCACCAGGTGTAGGCGTTAGAAAGAGATTCTTACCCCTATATTGTCTGATAAAATAAGAAATCTTTACTTTTTCTTTATTTTATTTTGACAAATAAAAAAAAAACGGTGTATTTGATGGGTTTTATTTCTTTCAACAAGATGGTTTAAAATCCCAAAAGTAAAATGCTACATGTTATATGATCATACATTTATTTAGCAATTCGCTCCCAGATATATAAGTTTCTTTAAATATTAAAAATCTTTATATTAAATTTATGAATTCGGAGACTTTCCTCACACTATTTTAAAATTAACTCAACTGTTCATCATTGCTGTCGGAAACTAAAAATCAACAACGACACAAAACACATTAGTTACACAACTCGAAACCTACAAAGTAAACCGGTGAACCGGTTAACATAGCATGTGAACAGAGAGAGGCAGGCGAGGTGCGTTCACATCGCCTAAAGCGTAACTGTCAAACGCAAATTGTGCCTTGGCCAATAATACTTTACCCTTTAAGCTTTTGAAAAATACACTTTTAATTTTGTATTTTGTTTATTGAAGCTATGGACGTTTATAAATAACAAGGAATTTATGATATAATATTAGTAAAATAAATAAAGACACGAATCATAGTATAATAACCGAATGGCTAAATTATAAAACAGTAATATCTATAAATTACTGTTTATAATTTACTGTTGCTTAAAGTCCAGACTAAAGACAACAAATCCAAGCGATGTTGCTTTACAGGAACTAAGAATCACAATAACACGTCACACCTGGACTTATGAAGGTAGATCACTAACGAAATCAATGTTGGTAATTTCCTGAGGTACTGCGGCGAGCCATCCAGAAACAAAGAGAACAGAAGGTGGTTGTCGGGACTATGAGGAATAAATAGCAGTCACTTCAGGTTTTATGTTTTGATAATTTACCCGAATGGCGTGTTTTGTGCACGAATCTTATTGGTGGAGGTTTTTTCTTCGTTGAAAAACTTTTTTGATGTCCCAATTACTTTCGTTTTTATATATTGATTTGACAAAGTTGATTCAAAGAGGTTTCTTTTAAAGTTTGATCTGCTAATGTTGTCTTTGGAAGCCTCAATAAGTACGTTTTAAAAAAATTCTCCTCTTTGTGTACTGTATTGGGTTCAACTAATTTAATGTGATTTAAATTCATATGAGCAGTGCTTAGCAATTTTAGACTTTTACAGTAGACCTACTTTTGTATCTGTATATGTCTTTGTATTGTTCGGTATTTCTCACATTTGGTGACTGTTTTTTCAATGCATCGATAATTACAAAAATATATTTTACATTTTTACAACGGTAAACACAGTTTTTTTATAATGTGTGTTATTTCTTGGATTGATTTGTACTTTTCTTTGCTTCACGGTTATAAAAGTTCAAAATGGTTCTGTTATTGTATTTCTAGCCTCATTTTCCGATTTCTTTCTATAACGTGATAACTGCGTGAAATGTATTAGTTTTTGTTTTCCTTACTCAGAGTTTCTCTAGTAACTGATTTTTTACGTATTAATGACATATTGAAGAAATCCGTTTTTATAAGAAGATATGATTAAATTTATGTTGATTATTCTTTTAATCCATCTATGTATTATTACAAGCTCTTTTCTCTGTCAAAAAAATTATGCAATTTCATTGAAAGATTTTAGTGGTTTTATTTAAAATGTAGATATTGACCCGCGTGTGTTTTCTAATTAAAAAACAATTGTCTTAAAGACATCCCTTATCTCTAACTACAGACAAAACCAGAAATAGGAATTATGTTTCGGACTTCAACTTCCATGGTTTAACGAATGGTAGGAGAAGTTTTAGAAATGTGAGCTTTTTGTATTTAGTTTAATGTCTCCTTGAGGGAAGACGGACGAGGGCGTCATCCTCATATATCCACCACATCGTCGATCGAAAACTGATGAAACCCAGAGCGTTTTGATAAATTGTTTCATAAGAAAAGTGCAATAGAGAATACCGTACCGCTGTTTTCGTTTTCTTGGGATCTATTTGATCAAAACTCTATGGTTTTTGAGTGTTTCTAAATTCGTAATTAGTAAACTGGCTCAGCGTCGAAGCTAACCAGACAATTAGGTTTAAGACATTTTTCTAAGCTATAATAAGATAATCTGTGTGTCCCTACCAGTGGCTTTATGCGCAGAAATGATAAATATTTCAGTGCATGAGAATTCCTTTAACTAATAACCGGCCGGAGGGGAATGCTTGGCTCTTGGATTTTTGGAAGACCATACATGTGTGAGATTGTGGAATGATGAGAATAAATTTTTATCAGAATTTATGTGAAAAATGATCTTTGTGTTTTTAAAGATGTTTTTAGGTTAATTTTCTCCAGCCTGGAACTGCAGTTCTGGATCAGTTTTATGCATTATTTAATAATTATTATAACTTTGAGCAGCAGCAGTCGATTGCTGCACTTTATTACTTTATAGGCTTTTCTATATAGGCACGCTGATTGCACCTGAATAAAAGTGTGGATTTCAATCCTTAAATATATTATTTTACTTTTTCGTTATATAATAATGATAGCAAATTTCCGAAATAGTATTTACCAGTTACCATCCTACTTGTTATTCTTACAATAAAATATTACTTAAAATCCTTCCCCAAACACTTTGAACCCTCTCTAAGATTCTGTAACGAGGTAAACATCTGGGGAGCAAAACACTGGTGTTTGCATAGTTTGCAATTATTATACCCTAACACAAACGTACGAGTGGAATTTAAATAGTGCTTAATTTTAATGAAATTAATTTGAACTGTAAACAGTGAGTTAACTTTTAAACCAAATTCTCTAACATTATGATGCCATAGCTTATTAAAAATGATGTCCTATAAAAAGCCACTCCTAATACATTCGCAGATAATATTGGCTCCATAAAAGGCCCACAGCACTTATATGTACGCGCTTAATTTTTAATTTTATAATTCTATAAATTTCCCACACGTAAGACAATATTTTCGTTAAATTTAAAATAGTTTATTGTGAAAATGGAATCTGATTAAATTATTCAAAATATTGGTATACGGAATAACATTGTTTAGTTCTAGTGCCTAAAATACTCTATACAGGGACCTGTAGGATCTAATTTATGTAGTATGATCGTGTATACCCATTAAAGTAAGTGAATTTTATTAACCAATATATGTAATTGATTACAAAATGCACTCTAGCGCGTATAAATGTACTTCGATTAACAAATATAAATATATGGTCTAAATTTAATTATAATTGTAATTTAAAAAACTGTAGGAGTTACACATAACTCAATTAAATGGTAATAAGCCTCTAAACTTCGAGAATGGGATTTGCGGACCAACAAGAGTGAGAGTGAAGACAATTGTACTGGAGGAATGTAGCAGTTGGGGATTGTCAATAAATGAAAACCACTTAAGTGGATGGTTTCATTTTTGTTTCGTTGTTGCGCCTCTCTGCAGGTTTAATTTTACGAAAGTAGTTGGATTCGTATAAATTCTGAAACTTTCTTTGTTTTATAAAACCAAATTCATAACACTGGAAGATTATAAGATACTGGGATGTTCAAATTAAAAAATAAAACTGTCAATATAGATTTTGAAAACCATGGAAATTATTTAAAAGATATCGTAGTGTAAGAAAGCTTAACAAACTTTAACTTTTGAGGATCTTATAAATAACAGTTGTTGACTAAATTAGACTGAGAGGCAGAAGTGTGTTTATATTTGAAGAAATTAAATAGTTTCTCTCTCTGGCATATTTTAGTTTTTATTGCCAGGTTTTAGGGATAAGTTCCACGTGGTTATCCTTATTGCCTACATATTTATGAAAGTCAAAATACCTGACATAAAGAAAATTTCAGGAACCACTGCCAATGAATATTTTTATATGAAACTTTTTATACGAGTTTACCTTACTTATTATCTATAGGCCAAAACGTGGTTTTTATAATATTTTACTATCCGTGGAAACTCGAACGCTTTTTGATTCATGGTAGGTTTCTAAGAGAAAAATATAAGTTTTATTGATGAAGGCAATAACAGAAACTCAGCTCTGGCAACGTACGTGAACTTATACGTCCAGAAGTATAAATTTTTGCACAAGGTAAACTTCTCAGTTCTACGCTTGAAAAAAATATGTATATTTGTAATTACAACTAAACTCAACTAATTCAATTGAATTAACGTAGACCGAAAGTTATATGATTAGGGATAAAAGAAAATGCTCTACGATATGATTATTATGTAAGTATGCATCTTATCCATAATGGTTGAAGATTAACAAGTCGTCTTAAACCATATCTTTTGAACAGGCTGTGTATCGTCAAACAATGTCATAATCAGATCTCTGTGTCTATCAAGAATTCCTACTTGTATTAATGATTAGTTATAGAAAGGTGTCACTCTTCATTTCTTCTAATTGAAATTATGTATGACATATTTTTTATGTGCTATGTATTAATTCAAGCACATGTAGTATTGATAAGCAAACAATATGCAATTTTTCATTATTGAAAATTTAATAGCATGCTTGAAATAAATTAAATTAGCCTTCTTTTTATATTTATGGCTTAATATCTACATAAATTAAGATTGTACTAATGCAAGTTTAAAATTATTTACATTCTGATATATTTTGAAATCCCACACGACACATCTCATTTTCATAAAAACATTTCATGAAATTTTTGGTTAATTTTCTCAAAAATTTTTATTTATTTCAAAACGTAACCAGTAAATTTATACTTAAAATTTTAATCAGAGTAGGATTATGCTAGTGTATCGGTTTTCAAAGGGTTTAAAACCATTAATTAAGAGGTGATTTGTAATAACCATAGATTTAATAGATTACAAAATGCACTATAGCGTTCTATAAATGTACTTTCGTTTAATGAAATTGTACATAAATTTCTATCATATTCGACTGACTGTAATTGTAATTTTAGTTTAAAAAATATATCTGCTTTGGACTGTATTGAACTTAAACTGCATCGTCTTATCACAAGCTGAGTAAACTGTAGGAGTTACATATAACTCAATAATGGCCAGAAACTCTAAACTTCGAGAATTGGATTTGTGGACCAACAAAAGTGAGAAGCGAATGCAATTGCAGCAGTTGGGAATTGTCAATAAATTGAAAACCTACTGAAGTAAATGGTTTCACTTTTGTTTCGTTGTTGTGCCTCTCTGCATGTTAATGTGACCAAATTAGTTGGATTCCTATTCATTCTGAATTTTTTCATTGCTTTATAAAATAAAAATCTTCTACTTGAAGGTTACAATACTGGGAGGTTTAAGTTATAAACTAAGAGTGTCAATATTTATTTTGAAACAATAGAATCTAATAAAAGATATCGCAGTGAAATAAAGTTTAACAAACTTTAGCTTTATCAGCCCAGGTAATGAAGTACTATACTTGTAAGAAAATAATGTATGTACTGATTTTTAACACGAGACAACAATTAGCGTGTTTACCGGTTAAGGAAATCATACATAATGCATGTGTAAGAAACTTTAACGACTTTTTAAAGGTATTAATGGACCAAAAATAAAATGTAAGCTTTTATTTTCGGCAAAAGTAATTAATATAGTGGTTATATAAAATTTTTCAACAATAAATGCAAAATTTTTGTTTTGTAATAAGAAATTATTAAATTAAAATTACATAAACTAAAATGATAAATGTCTTAATCCAAGCCCGTCACACAGATTATTATGACAGTCTATTTGGGGAGTACTTTACGGGGGAAATATGTGGAGATGCACATAATCTTATGAAGAAGTAGCAGTTTAAAATATATATTATTTCTTTATTTTATTGTCCTTAATTAATTTTTTACATTTAGATGGAAAAATATTAATCGTCTTATATACGATACTGCTACATTGTTTATATATATATATATAAAGAAATATGTACTCACTTCGAATATATATATATATATATATTCGAAAGTGAGTACATATTTCTTTCCTCCATATATATGATAGGTTACTTAAATAAGGTTTGTATATTTGAAATTATTAAAATACAAGGCCTTGAGGCAAAATAATGATCAAATTAAAAATAATAGCCAAATAAATATATAAATTGAAATGTGAGAAGGATGAATTACAAAATCTTTCTAAATGCTCCCATCTGATCTCTAACCGCTGTGTTACAATTTTAAGCAACGTTATCATCCTTCCTTGTTTGTGTTCTTGAAATACTCAACGGAATAAGGTGAAAGTTATATGTATATTTTCAAATTAACACTAAATATGAACTGTACTGAATTTATATGCAACTGAATTTCAACAAATTTTATCTCTAACTCGATATAAAATTAATTTTTGAAAGAATCATAGACATAGTGCCGTTTAATAAAAACAATCTTTAGCAAGCCAAGAACATGGTGTGATAGCACGTGTTTTTGTAAAGCTCTATAATTGTGTAATTTCATTGTCAAAGGCAAACATCACTAGGTTAAATGTGTGATTGAAATAAAAAACCTATGCTAGAAGCAAGAAGTGCCATGTACTGAGTATTTTTCTTTTAAATTAACTAATTTTTTTACTGACAAATACAGTACAATTGTATTTTTATAATGCAAGATTATTTAGCGGCTTGTGTAAGAGTTTTATATCGTTTTTAGTGTAGTAATTTCATAAAACATAGCAGCTACTTAGTTAAATTATATATATATATATATATATATATATATATATATATATATATATATATATATATATAATTTTTGCACTAATCCTTAAACCACAAAAAGTACTTGCTCCGCCGTGACTCGAACTCGGATCTTCCACTTGCCGGTGTGAATGTGCTATCATTACACTACAGAGCCCTTACTTTTTACGATTTAATTATTGTCGTATTTGGCCGTATCTGTCACATATGCGTTTAAATAACCAAACTAACAATATGACCAGAAGACCAAATACCTGTAAAACGACTTTTATTTACTTTAAATTAATTTGTATATTTATTGCCATTTGGCTATAGGCTCAATTAAATTTTGTTCAATAAAACATTCAATCTATTATTGTATATATATATATATATATATATATATATATATATATATGTATACTGGCAGTCACCCGCGGGTTTATACACAATGTATTGAGTTGCAATTGAGTTGGACGTTTATGATCACTGCTGGTTCGAGAGAATGATATTCTCTACGGACAATGTTGAGTTTGCCCTTGTTGCTACGATCAAGAAAATACGTAAACCAGTTTATAATCATAGCCATTATAATTTAATTCGTTTCATAGTATGTTTTGTTCCATAATTGATTTCGTTTTGTTTCTTCATCAAGAAAATATTTATTGCAGATAAGAGAAAGATTTGGTAAGTTAGTTCAAAGGAATAGTCCATCGAAATTTCATGATACCATAGCTTTGTCGACTGCCTCAAAGGGAGTATTTAGAGGCAAAATTCTGACGTTCTTATATATTAGGACATTTTAATAAGTTAGATTATTACTCATGTAATCTCCTACTGAAATCTAAAAATAAAAAATTATTATTTTTTAAATATACCTACTATACATGTAAACCTGAAACGCCCCAGGGCATTGCTGGAACGACCTTTCATAGGCACTTTACTTATCTAGAGTTTCCGCTCATCCTCAAACCCCGCCGACCAATTATATCTTTTTCATTGTTCATCTACTTGTTACCGACTTGACTCCATTAACTACCCTTCAGGAACGTACCATCTGCCTCAGCACTAAAGTGTATGCTAAAACACACTGATGCTTCTGCTATCAAGTAGTTTAATTGGATGTTTGTTTTAGAAGCTGCTTTGATGTAAATCAACCTCGTGGTTGTACGTTACAGCTCAGTTCATTTAGATCGGAACTTTATAAGCAGCTGTATTAGATTAGGATACCAGTTACAAATTTCGAGATATTTTTCACAGTATTACAAGAAGTTTGAGTATTTTGGCTGAAAATATGATAGTAAAAGATAATGAACAAAATTTTATATTATTTTGATTCTCAGGTATGTGATTTGTAATATTAAAGAGTATAGATACATTATACTTATTTGTTATGACAACTGCTGTTTTGTTTTCACGCGTAAAAAATGTTGTATTTAGTCTGTATTAATGAATTTAAAAAGTAATTCGGAATCCCAGTTAATAATTAGTTTTTATATAATCTCTAGGTCTTATAGCAACACGACGCATATCTTAGTAGCCACAGAGATATGCTACCTTACACACTTAATTAACCTGCTCGTCAGTTAAACTTCCGACGTTTTGATATTTATATATTCAAAATAAAATAAAATTTCAATAATTTGGATTGGGAAAAACAGCAAGATACTTTTTCCTTAACAAACTGACTAAAACAGACGAAAACGGTGGCTTATTCCTATTTAAAACGGAAGGAAAGCAATGTACAAGAAACTTCTAATTTAGAATTCTCTCTAGCAGAGTTGTACAAACAATTGATCGAAGAATATGAAAATACTGTCTTTCCTTCAAAGAGAATCTTTTAATCTAAACGTTGCGTTCACTGTGTGTGCGCGTGCGCATGCGTGCGTGTGTGTCTGTGTTGTGTGAGTATGTGTAATCACGTAAAACTACTGACCTGATTGTAATTAAACTTCACATGGACATTCTAAGGGTCAATAGGTAACGTGTGACATCCTAAGGATCAAAAGTTAACCTATGGGCTTAATATTAACATTATTTGATTCTTTTATTATAATGATAAGTAAGTATACAGGGTGAGGCAGACCACCCGTACAGTACGTATAGCGGCCAAACCAAACGAGGTAGATTATTCGTAACAACTTAAACCCCCTTATTTCCACCCCAAAGAATTTTGAGAAATTATTTTTAAATCTCTAAAACTCCCCAAAAGCGTATTTTTTGGGGGGTAGGGGTGATTTTTGGAAAATTTTCAAATGTAAAGGTATGTTGAGTTTATACCTCATTTTAAAGGTATGTCTTCACTGATTATTTTGATGCAAAAAGTTTGAACCTATCTTTACCGCTTATGTACAGGGTACACCAAAAACGTTAAAAAAAATCAGGGGTTTTTGGGGTAAAATTATTGCAACTACCTGCAAAAATGTAGAGAGACGATATTTTTATTCAAAACTAATGATGAGACGGCTTATCGAAAAATATCATCAAATACCACCCTACCCCAAAATTTACACAATTTAAAAAATACATAGAATTTTGAAATACTTAACAGCCCCAATCTAAAACAAAACTCAAACAGCAACCTAGGTTGTGTTGTTACATCATTAGAAAGGTCTTTGAAAAATAATCATTTTCTACATTTAAAGTTTGTCTCTATCTCCAATAGTTTCAAAAACTGTAGTACAAAAATAGATTTTTTAATAATTTTACTCAATGTATTTATTATAAAAAGTCAGTGCAATGTGCAAGTAAAAAAAAGTTCCAACAGTAAACTGGTCTCTTATGTTTTATGATAAAAAGAAAATACTGTACCCAATTTTTAAAAGTCTTTTAAAATTTAAAAAGGTATTGGAACACCGTGAACTACAATGTCTTACGGTAAGTGCTGAGTTCTCTCATAAAACAGGAAAATTACCCAGTTATTAAATTAGTACATTTTGAATTATAAAAAGTTTTACACTTAAATTATTCAAAATGTATAGGAGAAAACCTGTTGTTATTTAATCATTGATTTGATGTGAGTGCCATGCAAGGAAGGAGTATCCTGTCATTATGAAAAAAAGATAAACACTTCAAACTGGTTTTGAAAACAAATCTACCATGTTACAGCAGCATCATGGTAAATTATCAATATGACAATTATCAATTATCAAACTAAAAACCAACGATAACCTAGTAACTGACCTCATGAAGAGTTAAAACCGGTGCTCAAACTGCAACCCATTGTTTTCCAGACAGATTTCAATCCTTTAGGTGAAGCTATCTACAGCTTTCATTATCTCTTCTCCACTGATCGTGTTTTATAGGCCTCCCTTATCCGCCACATCATGTCCTCTCTAGTTGTTGGTCTTGATTTATACACTAGGTCTTTTAGTCTACCCCACAAGTAAAAGTCCATACACGTTAAATCAGGAGATCTCGCTGGGTAGTTCACAGGGCCGCCTCTTCCAATCCGTCTGTCATGGTATTGCTCGTTTAGCATTAATCGAGAATCTTCGGCGTAGTGTGCTGGTGCCCCATCGTGCATAAACCACATACGTTGTAAGACTTTCTCAGGGATTTCGATTAGAAAGTTTGATATAAACTACTCGGTCTAGGCGATCGTCAAAGAAGAATGGCCCTACAATTTTGTCACCGATAATACCGCACCAGGTATTTAGGGTCCAGTACCTTTGGTTGTCCACTTCTTGCATCCAGTGTGGGTTTTCAAACACCCAGTATCTCATATTGTGACGGTTCACTTCTCGATTACTCCTAAACGTAGCCTCGTCACACCACAGAATTTACGGTTGAAAGTTTTGATTTTTTTGTAGTTTTTCTCGAGCCCACAAACAAAAGTTCATTCTATGAAGGTAGTCATCTCCATGGAGTTCTTGATGTAATGACATCCTTTATGGGTGCATTTTATGATCGTGAACAATTCTTTAAAACAGATCTTTGACTCATACCAGAATCAAGAACTACTCTTCGTGTAGAATCATGCGGATTCAGTTCAAAGGCTGCCAAAAACTTCGGGTGCCCTATCACTTCTCACGGTCTTTCTAGCGAGTTTCCTTTCCTTTGTTGTGGTCAGGTTGAACATGACCTGATTCACGACCTCGACCAGCAAGTCTTTGAAAAACGTTCCTGGAGTGATGTTCGCGGTCTGGGTAACGTTGGGCATAAAGAAGAGTGGCAGCTGAGTAATTTTGGAAACATCCCCCTAATACCATAAGGATCTGGAATCCCTCCTCATTTGAGAATGGCATATTAGAACAAAACAAAACTTACACTACATACTTTAAAAAAATTTAAACTAATATCTACCTCATACCACGTGGTCACAAGAACAACTGAATAGGGAGACGATAATAATAGAGATTAGATAAGAGACAAAGGAATTACATTATTTAAAAACAAATTAAACTTAAAAGCCCAACTTTTTTTCCATTTTTTCATTGGGTTTTAACTTTAAAAATCAAACTAAGTTAGTAAAATGATTAAAAAAATCTATTTTTTTACTACAGTTTTGAAACCATTGGAAATAGAGACAAACTTTAAATGTAGAAAATGTTTATTTTTTAAAGACCTTTCTAATGATGTACAACACAACCTAGGTTGCCATTTGAGTTTTTTTTTAGATTGGGGCTGTTAAGTATTTCAAAATTCTATGTATTTTTAAAATGTGTAGATTTTGGGGTTAGTGTGGTATTTGATGATATTTTTCGATATAATCCGTCTCATCATTAGTTTTGAATAAAAATATCGTCTCTCTACATTTTTGCAGGTAGTTGCAATAAATTTACCCACAAACCCCTGATTTTTTAACGTTTTTTGGTGGTGTACCCTGTAAATAAGCGGTAAGATAGGTTCAAACTTTTTCCATCAAAATAATCAGTGAAGACATACCTTTAAAATGAGGTATAAACTCAACATACCTTTACATTTGAAAATTTTCCAAAAACCACCCCTACCCCCCCAAAACTACCCTTTTGGGGAGTTTTAGAGATTTAAAAAATAATTTCTCAAAATTATTTGGGGTGGAAATAGGGGGGTTTAAGTTGTTACGAATAATCTACCTCGTTTGGTTTGGCCGCTATACGTACTGTACGGGTGGTCTGCCTCACCCTGTATATGATCTAAGCTTGTGTTTTTCTTCATGTATAGACTCTGACTATTTATTTTACTCTCTTTGTTATACATTTAAGACAGTGTTTGGGATAAAACGTGACTTGTACATATTAATGGTTGAAAGAGGTATCTCTGGTTTCTGTTTCGACATATAAAGGCTATTACACGTCCCAGTTTTACTTTAACGTGCAGGAGAGAAAGCTCATTTATTGTATTATAGCTATTACAAAATCGTATAGAAGATATATACAATATATATTAACATCGTGTTTGTTTGATGGACAACATGAAAGTCAATAAAGTCTTATTATAATTACAACTTTCTTTTTATGTCCAATTCTTTGTGGTAATCAGGTGAGTCTAAAAACGTGATATTGCATACAATGGAATGATTGTTCTGTATAACTATATAAACCTACTCATTCTTCTTTATTCTGTCAAAAGATACGTGGCTCTGATACAGGTAATATATCTACTGAGATTATTGTTATTTTTAGTTGAGATTTATACGATAATTCATAGTTAATTCTAGTTAATTATGTAAATTGAATAGAAAATGCATAGTGAATAATATGGCACATTAATTCTAGATCGTCAGCGTAGCTCATCACTTGATACACTGGAAAAAACTTTCATTTTTATGCGTCTGTCGGTCTGTCTTTAAATTTATCCTAAAGAGACCACTATATAAGTAAAGTAAAGAAAAAGACGTCTTGTCTTACCAGACCAAGTTAGAAGCTCTCTCTAACAATTAACTTGGGGACGAACGGCTTAAAGGTGACTTCCCGAACAATCACCAACGGCCGGGCAGGCGGGCTGCTTGCAAGAACAGGATGGCTCAGCGATCATCCATCCAAGCAGCAGCCACGCCTTTGCGTTGCTTTGATCCGGTTATCTTGAAAATAACCATTGTACCTGCTACTCTGCGCCATTGGTAATACATAATCAAAATGAGATTATGAACTACGAACACAATACCTATATTTTTGACAAGGAAAGTTTACTCTTTAATTTATTGCTAAAATCAAACACCATAACCGAAGCAAGGACACTTTTGTTAAAAATATGCTATAAACGTCATATTTAGAAATAAATGTTGAATTTATCAAATAATAATTGTTAAATTACACTGCATAACAGTTGTTCTTACCCACAGCTTGTATAAAAATAAAACATACTATATTAATAAATAAGGAAGTTTTTGTAGACAAAGACTTTCAGACTTGGAATTATCTTTGTACCTGTACAAACTAATAGTAAACCATATTCCATAATTATAATGGAATAATTCATTATCAATTACTCAACCACATACAAACTTTCAAAACATTCAATCTTCTTATATTTTCAGAAAGTTAACCGTCTTACAGCGAGTATGTGGGCTGTTCTGGTTCTTGCCTTGTTGTCTTCCATTGGCTTATCTGCCCGAGAATGAAGCACGCCCCTCCCGTTTAATCTATTCACATGGAGGCTCATATCACGGTAACCTTTAATATTAAAATACCATTTATTGTTATAAAACATAGTAAAGACAACATTTTGCCATTCGTTTTTAATTTCATATTGTACTTTGCACTACAATAGTTTAAAAATTATATGAAAATGTTATTATCTTTCCGCTGGGATGTTGTTTATCTATTATATACCAGGTATTAAATAGGCGCTACTATTTGAAAATGAAAGTTCTTGTGTCCAACAGATTGTATTTATTCTTGAAGGTCCTTATAACCGTTCTCTTTTGTTTTAAGTATCTTAGATAATTAAATTAATGTTTTTCTATTTGAACACGAGAGATTTTCATTTTAAAATCGAAATAGTTAGGACTAGATTTTACAAAATATTGTTGTACATTATATATTAAATTAAGTATATTTGAGAACAATTATATTTATAAACATTATTAATTGATATATCTATATTTCGATACACCTTTCTCAAGTATGTTGTTATATACTCATAGAAAGGTCGTCATGTGTTTAATAAAACTTGAATAAGCAAATATATTATCCTGTATTTCACTGACTAGTTAAGTAAAAGAGTTTAATTTATACGAAGACATAACAAAATTCTTAAATGCTAATAAATCTTCTGATAAAATATTTTAATATACGTTTTCTTTCATTTATTTTAATTATTCCATATTAAATATTTTAAGTTATAAAGTTGTTCTTGAACATATTAATCCACATTATGTGTCCATCAAACCAATTATATTATAAACCTAGTCATTCAGAGAAATATAACCATATCTTTACGTTAAGCTAAACCATAAGCTATTAAGCGAGTGTTATTGGAAACAATCGTTAACTTATATCACAAATAGATTTTATCCGGCCACTTGGTCACTATATTAATGAATCTATCATAGTTTATTACAAGAAACGGAAATAATAGATTGTTTCTAATGGCTGTACATTTCATTGACTGCAATGCATAGTGCTCTTAAATTAATATAAATTTCATTAAAATAATTAATGTCTTATTTACATCAAAAAGGTGATAGAAAGATTCTAGAAGTTGCCTTCTTTGATGTTCTACTTCATCCGGATCGATACAGAATAAGACTACGGGTTGCACAGGCTGCAACACTTTCTAATGATCTTACCAGACCCCAGATATGCTTGAAACACATCGTGTCATCGTGTTGAGGATGGCTGAAGACATATATTACTGACAAATAATCTTTCTTTCTGCCGGGAATTGTAAACAATATGTTTAACGAAAATTGGTATCACTCCATATAAATATATCACCGACGTTGTGTTGTCACGCGCTCGCGTGTTTGTGTCCGCACAGAATAGTGGTATATGTAGAATGGTTTATACATGTTTATCTGTTAATAAAATGAACCAGGACTGTATGAAACTATAGTTATTTAAAGTAAAGTAAAAAATATTTCTTATATTACCAGGTGAAGCTAGGGCTAAGAAGCCATCTGTAACATGGGGCGAAACGGCTTCCGAAAAATTAAATCATCTAAAAGTGAAAACTTTAACATATATTATTATATAATAGGTAAAACTTCCCATCAAAAAGTCTTTATAAAAGTATTTTACTTTAAATAATGAAATGAAATTACAAACGTCTTCAATTATATGAGTTGACAGTAAGAATAGTAATCATTTCCTCAAAATAAACTGTCACCAAAAACTGTTTTTGAGATCCTGTTTTTAGTAATATAGCCTTATATACCACTATTTATACACGAACCAATATTAATAATATCTTTTCAGATCCTGAGCACCACTCGAACAGTGCTGATCATGATATTGACGCCTCTTATCATAACCACAGATCGTCACATAGTGAGTAAAAAGAATACTCTTTAAGCTTGTTATATAGAGAGAGTCTACAGTTGAAAATTGTACAATTAAGTATTATAAATTGTTGAAAATTAGCTGTATATGTACCGTAGGTTATTGATAAAACCGTTTGTTTTTAGGCCACGGACACCACTCCCATGGACCTAACATTCATGATGACGCATCGTACAGTGGTTTCCGATCTTCTTCACAAAACAGTAAATAAAAGCAATTTTCTAAAGATAACATTTTATTTTTTATGATAGCTAATATCCAGAGACAAAAAATAATAGTTACACTTAAAAGAGCTTTATTGGATCAAACTAACTAAAAGTATTGTTTTAAATTACCACAGAAGCTATTTATATAGATAAATTCTATAAATGCATTTTTTAGATTCGGAATTTTTTCCAATGTTATATCCATTGTTCTTTTCCATTAATATAGTTTGGTTATGTTATAATATAATAATACGCTTCCTGGTAGTATACTTTGGCATAATTTTATTAAAGTTTCAGCATTGATAAATTTATAAAAAAAAAACACCATTACGCAACTTATAAATAAAGGCATGCAATATTAATTGTTACGTGAATTATGTTGTTAGAATTGACACTGAAATTGTTCACTATTAACAATCTTATTTGTTTTGCAGATTATGGCATCGTTTCTGGGTACGGCAGATGTTAGACAGTCCGCCGCTACTACAGAGTAGATGAAACATTGCAATGTTTTGTTTTTAGACTAATATATTATATATATTTGCATGATTAATTTCTTCGGCTTTTATTTACCACAAATAGGAGCCATGAATTGTCCCCTCTCACCACAGTACTCCAATATTACTTCAGGAACGGCTCCAATTTATCCATGATAAACACATGAGTGTGACACAACATTGGAAAACAATATTTAGTTTTATATTCAAAATAAAAAGTCTAATATTACACACTATATAAATACTTTAACAACTAACAATTGTATTAAGGATTAAAAATATTCATATTTTTACTATACTAATTCAACTTTATTGCATTATCACAATGTAATAGTTTCGAGGAGCGTAGGTAATGTTGCACTCATTGTTCTAACTTTTAAATTTCTGCGGTAAGGGTGACGTTGTCTGTTTTCTTCTACAACGACTGTAGCACTACCTTCACATACACCATAAACAAACAACATATTTACATACCCTTACTTGTAAATAAGTGAGGAATTTCTACTCCAATATTTTAATAATTATTTTAGACAAGATAATACTCACACGGATTCAAAGCTGCAAAATAACTTACACGCGCCACTTCTAGGTATCTAATGAAAATTTAACTTTTCCGCCTTGCTATTAAAGTGTAATAAAAATTTACAACATATAAAAATATTTGGAGTGTATGTGTATTGTGTGTTGTGTAATGTTTATGTGAATGTGTATGCTATCTGAAGTTGGTAGTATTGATTCCTATGACCTTTAGAATATTACGTTATATAATTCCTAAGAATTAAAGAACTGATTTGCCTTAAATGAAGACTTGAAATTACAAACTACAAAATGGTTAGACTTGCCTTGACAATAACTTTTAACATCAGATTGGAAAAGTTGTACTTGAAAAAGATCCAAAAATTAAAGAAAGGGCTGGAGAAGATTTGAAAGCTTCGGTAGTGCTTTAATTGTACTCGCTCGCTAAAACAAAATCGTGATGGGATAAACCGGTTATCGAGACAACTTGCATTTATAAAAACATGATCTCGTTAGAAGGACGTAACTACA
Source organism: Homalodisca vitripennis (assembly GCF_021130785.1). Taxonomy (NCBI): domain Eukaryota; kingdom Metazoa; phylum Arthropoda; class Insecta; order Hemiptera; family Cicadellidae; genus Homalodisca; species Homalodisca vitripennis. Next base: position 16,850 of record NW_025779211.1, read on the forward strand.
ACCTTAATTATTTTTAATATTGGAAATAAAATGTCATATCAGGTAACTTACGTTACTATTTACAAATTTACTTAACAATACGTTTAGAATAGATGTCTCTTATGAAGGGCTAATTTATGATAACAAAATATAGATTTTTCTTATGCACAAGACGTACGAGGTCCTTCCCGGTAGAGTGGTGTTCGGCTTTAAAGTTCCATTTAGAAAACATTGCTAGTCAAGCGAATTAGCTTATCATTCCGTGAATAATTTAGTCCTTAGAACATAGGAAAGATATTTATGACCAGTAGCAGAGTTTCGATACGTTAATAATGTTAACTACTACTATTTAATATTTCATCTCAGATAACTTTTTATAGACTGATTAAATATAATAATATTGGGTAATGGTATATTAAGTTAAAACAAAGGCAATGAATATAATGAAAATGAACTGCTACTCAGAGTGTAGAATTGGGAATATGTTGTTTATGAACGTATTGAAGATCTTCTAAGTAACAGTTGTTGGCTAAATTAGACTGAGAGGCAGATCTTAAGTGTGTTATAATTGAAGACACTAAAGAATATTAACAACTCTCTGACATATTTAAGTTTTTATTGCCAGGTTTTAGGGATAGGTTCCACATAGTTATCCTTATTGCCTATATATTTAAAATAGTTAAAATACCGGACATAAAGAAAATAAATTTCAGGAACCACTGCCAATGAACCTTTGTATACGATTTTACCTTACTTTTTATGTACTGCCTTAAATTTGTCTTTTATAATATTTGGCTTGGAAACCCAAACAATAAAAAAATGTGATGACACATTCAATCGCATGCAAAGTTATAACAAAAATGAAAATGTTTTCTTGAATTTATAACTAGTTATGGAACGGGTGAAAATCACGATAAACTTAATGCTTGTACACATGTACAAATTAGGAACGGACGTTTTGAAATAGACACAGCAAAGGTTCAAATGTTATTCCAAAACCAATTTAAATTTACTAATGACCTTATGCTGTATGGTAACTCCTCATTTTTAGGCCTACTTATATAAATCTGCCATTATTCGTCCAGCTATCCCTTTGCTCATACAACCTTTAAGTGCCTCTGACAGAAAGAGCGCTAAAACGTGAAAACTCGTATATGTACTTCTCTCAGTCCTAGGAATAACGCTATTTATTGTTAGTTAAATAGTCAAAGGGCAATTCCATCTGTTTTATCTATCAGTTAGTTTATCTGTCTACCCCTTTATGCAACAGTTATTGATAGAAAGATCGCAGAGACTGAAACATTGCTACTACGGCTCCTATAGGTCATAGGAAAATCTTTGAAGGTAAATAGATTAAATGCCAGTTCGTCTGGATATCCGTATTCCTTCTCGGTGCAATTACTCATAAGAGAAAAGTCTTAGAGATTTGTTTTATAATTGTTAATGTAATTGTTGAAGACCTCTAAAAATATAGGGTCATAAACTAAAAGAGTAGTACACATCTTTGTTCTATTCTTTTTACAGCGTTATGTCGGGTTCTCGATAACCCAATGTATTGGTTTATTCTGTTCAGTAAGACCCTCGATAAGACTATTGGCTGATAAGTACTTCAATCGTAACGCTATACATTTTCTTACATTACCATCAGTTTTAAAGTTAAAAATGATGCCAAAACAGTAGCCAAGTACAAAAGGACTCACTTATTGACAGCTCGTATAGGGAGTAATCAGTGGTTTGTGAATTGATCAAGTTTAATTATAAGTTGGAACTAAACACTAGTATTTAAAATACATATTCAATGCAAAAAGTTTAGTAATTTTTTTTAATGCACATTATTTTGCAGTTTTCAATGTTTTCCGCACAAGAATGGTTATGTACAAGGTAGTTTTAAGAAAATATATTTTAAGATTGACATATTAATTACAGTATTCATTAAACAGCAATATTTGGCACACAATAAACAATAAATAAGTCAACAAGTTTATATGTCGATTCTGTATCAAAGCACTACTATTCGGCTTATTTTAATAATAACATATGGATTTACTTGCCCTTGATGATATTAAAGGCGATTGATTGAGGGAGGGGATTTTTCAATGGTCTGCTAATAAAGGACAAGGTTTAAGACTATTACTATCTGTGAAAATGTGTTCCTAATAAATAAGTACTAATAAGCATTATTATTATCAATAGTTCAATATTTAAGTAATAATAGCTGATATTAATATAAGTTTTGCTATACTCAATAAGGTTAAGTGAGCAAGATTATTAAACTATAACTTTCTTTTTCCAACTTCCTGATGCCATGGAAAAAGAATTTTTAATACAAATTTATATTGTCAAGACAAATTCAAGAATTTTGAGTAAATTCAATACCGATAGGGGTTTAAATTGGGTTGCAAAACCTAGAATAACTGTATTTTAGTTTCTTCAACTTCCTAATGTCACACCACACGTGTTTCATGAGTAACAAAAAACAAAAGCTTTTTCGTAAAGATCAACCAGCCAAAGGGGCCGAAAAAGAGTACAGACAGTTCTATAAAAAATATATTTTTGTTTTTCAGTTTCCCGGTGGCCTAAAACAATTGACATTATAAATAGTCGTTCTTATGCTGCACACAGATACAATTCAGTGTAGTCATGAAGATCAACCTCTCTTCGAAATAAGATTACAACGCCTTGAAGAGCAATGCATACATTTTTCAATTTTCCGCTTCCCTACAAACATGAAATCAACACAAATGTGTAGTGATAGTAAATAGAATTCTGGCACCGGAAATATCTTCCATGTGGAGTAAAGCCTTCATACTTATAACATAATGTTACCATCTTTTTATATTGTAATATAGTACTTATTATTTTTAGCTCAGGATGTCCAAGGAATAATACCCAAAATCAAATACTATCTAAATGGGCCTGACATCACTTCAAAGATTGTTGTTATGTACTTAGTAGGTCTGAAATATATGAATATCATATGAAAGTCAATAAAATTAATTTTATACACTGTATGAAACAGATTATTATATATTGGAGCCAGTTATGTGAGCAAGTATTTAATTTTTAACGACATTGTCAACCAACGAAACGCTATGGATCAGAAAAGACGCTAAGTTATTATCTGTTTCACAGAAATATAAAACCTCGTAATAGTAGATGTCTGTGATAGTATATTTTAATAGAAACTATCAGCGAAAGACTTACTATCAAGTATGGTTGAAATCTAAATATAAGTACAAAATATCAATATTCTATAACATATATAACATAAAATGTGCAAGCTTCAATATTGGTATTATAGAAATGGTATTGCAACGTTATTTACATTAGAATAATTTTTTGTGATAATCATTATTGAAACGTATTAATTGATGTAATTTCAATATTATAATGATAATGCAAAGTAATTGAAACTCAATGGCTATACAGTAGATAATAAACTCTTGGTAACCAAATCGGTATTTTTGTAAACGCTCAAGAGATTCTTGGCCCCAACATAAAATAACTAAAGATTATCAACGAATACTGCATGTACTGCAACTTGACTTACAATTTAATCATTAAATTAATAAACATGTTATAGTATTTACTGTTTGATTAAGCGTAACATTATTTGTAAGATTGCCATTGTAACATCTTTAAGGTTTTTGTTTTAGGATCTTTCAAGTCTCATGTGAACTGCGTTTTTAGAGGAAAATTGAGAATTTATGCATGTTCTTGTCAGTTAAGACCATTAGATACGGTGCGGCTTCATAGCACCTAATCTTTTAGCACCTAATCTCATACCACCTACAGAAAAAAAGTCGTCATTTAGGTGCTGTGATATTAGGCGCTATAAGATTAGGTACTGTGCAACGATCCGTGGTTCGTTTAGGGGTGCCGTGAGACTGTTTCAAGTTTCAGTGTCACAGCACCTCTCGCTTTGTTCCAAAGGGGTCTTGGTGGGGACAGAGCGGTTGGAGGAGAATCCAACCTTGCCCCTCACCCCGCTACCGACGATCCGCCATTACAGCAGGGCGAGCAGTCGACAGCACAAGGCGAGGCGACACGAGATAGACAGTCAGTCTACTCGCAGAAGGGAAGGGACCGTGCGTATGGCGTGCGGGCCGTTGTTGATTACAACTAATGATGGCACCAAATATTAAGTACCTTGAATTTGAATGAATGTTTAGGCCAAACCGCAAATCTCGCACATAATCCAATAATGTCTATGATTTGTTCATCTAATTTCATTGTGTTTCACATTTTTATATAAGTTTATAATAGTTTTTATCGTCATTGGAATTAAATGTGTTCAAATCGTATATACCGTGCACTGAAAACCGGTAATAATTTGCATTCAAATCTCTATAAAAAATAGGCAAAGCCTTCTCCAATTTCCCCCTACATCACACAAAGTAAAAATGTAATACACGTAAGCACCATGAGTTAAATAAAAAGCAAAAGTATTTGGATTAAAACATAACATCCATAGGGAATTGCAACCATTAGAACTATAGTTTAGCTTTTTAAGCTCCCGATGTTCTATAACAGTGAAATTTGACTCACGAGTTTTATACTTTCAGCTGAAAAAGCTAGCTATTTCATGTCAAACAGTTAGATAAGTGTTATAATGAATACAAGTACTATACATATATGTTGTTTTTTTGTGAACTAAATACGAGATTACTTAAAATAACCCGAACGATGTTAGAAGCATTGAAACACTTGACAGAGTGTAACATAAGTGGTAGCGCACAGACGATTCTTCTTTATCTTAAAATCAATATAGTTCTTATTTAGACCAATAAGAGCATATGTACCAAGTTTGAAATCACTAGGACGTTTATATAATAAGAGTTATCGCACAGACGGACGCACAATAAAGCCTTTCGATTCTTCATGAAGCGTTAATAAATTGGCGGCTCATTACATTACATTAAAAAATATATTTATTTTATAATTACTACATAAACTTATAAGTCTAACTGCAATTTCTATAATTCATTCCATAAATTAACGAAACTAAACCTGAGCTTTTTGTAGTAAAAAAATCCAATTGGAAAAAAATAGATTATATTAGTTTTAATATTTAACACAATGCTGTTCTCCGTGTTATCAAGATGAGTGATTGTGCCGATTGAGTGCGACGATCCTCTAACCTCATGTGAGTGACATGCTGTTTGTTCTCAATGTAAAACAAATCTACACTTTGCTGATATTTTAGAAAGCACATGGAATCGCATGGGACAAGCACGTCGTGAATCATGGAAGTGTAAGAACTGCTGCACAGGTAAGAGTAAACAGCAAAAAGAAACAATTACTAAGGACATTTTGGCCAGATTGCACGAAAGAATTTTTTTTCAAAATGGAGGATACCGTTAAGGCTCAATTTGAAAAATATGTTATGTTATTATTTTTAAGAAACAAATGGGTGAATTTAAGTAGTTACATACAATTTTTTTCTAACAAGATTGATGAGTACGAGGGGAAGATTGAAACGTACTTGACTGAAGTTAAAAAAACCTTCAGTCCGCACAATCCGCCCTTGAACAACAAAATAGTGATTTAAGAAAATGTGTTGCTGAGTATAAGACCAAACTTGAAAAATATGGAGCAATATAATAGAAATAAAAATATTCAGATTGATGGAGTTCCGGAGTCAGGTAATGAAAGCTGTCAGAGTTGTCCAGTATACCGTTGATTGAATTTTGCCACTGATGTGCAAGCAGCCAAGCAATGCGTAGGATTCCACCAAAGCGGGAAAAGGGACCAAAGCCCATTGTTGTTCAATTTTTAGAGCAGACAGACTAGAGATGCTATGCTACATAAGTGTAAAAAATTGAAAATAAAATCCACGGACTATGTTCAAGGTGTTCCAGAAACAAATGTTTATGTTAACTCACACTTAAAACCAATAACAAAGAGTTGTTATTTCGTGCAAAGAAACTCAAGAAACATAATTGACGTTTTGTCTGGAATGTGGAAGGTAAAGTTTTTGTGAAAAAGTTGAAGAATTGATATAAATTCTAAGTCTTTCTGCAAAGGAAGAAAGCAAGCTGTAAAATTTAACAACCAGTATAGTGAAACATTAGATTTGATTTTATAAAATGATACGTTGAACATGGTTCTTAATTCTTCTGTTTTAGCATACGCAGACGACACTGCTCTTGCATGTGGGGCCTACAATAGACGTTCATTATTTCAAAGAATCAATGATCACTTGCAGAAGATTTATAATTGGTTAATCAGTAATAGATTTGCTTGTAAATGTATATAAGTCTAAGTGTATTAAATTTTTTATAATAAAAAAAACAAAAGAATATTTGCACGACATGTTGAATTGCGTTTTCACTCCCAACAATGTATAATATAGCTGTGAATTTTCTAGTATAGAAATGGTTGAAAGTGTTAAATATATAGGTTTATATATTTGTGAGTATTTAAAGTGAGATATACATGTAAACTATGTAACAAAAAGGTTAAGGAAAATAAACTATGCAATTTACTATTTGAAAAATTTTCTTAGGAGTGACCAGTTGAAGCAGGTGTATGTGTCATGGTTTGAGAATACCATGAGGTATGGGATATTGCATTTTGGAGGTGCATATGCCACTGTTCTAAAACCTATTGTAATGAGCCAAAGACATGCATTGCGAAATATATACAATGTAAAATATAATGAAAGCATGAGCTACCTTTTTACAGAACACAATATTTTAACTTTCTCACAGATTTATAACACACATTTTTTACCAAGGAATCGAGTAGACATCCGTTTTTTTTATCTTGGCCCAAATCGTTTAATGACTTTGTGAGATTCTTTGGAAATAAGGTTATATTTGATCAAAATCAAAATGTTAAAATCAAAGCTATAACTTGTTAAAAGAATTAGTTTAAATATGTGTTGAAGTTTTAATATATAACAGCCATATATATTATTTACATTGCTTGTTATAACTTAGACTATTTATTTATTTGGTTTGTAAATGTTAAACTGTATTGTTTACCAATGCAATATTTATTACGTACTATTGCTATTACTGAATTATTTATTAAATACTTATTTAATGTTTGTAGCCACTTGGAATGTTTATTTATTTGTTATTAGATTTCATATATTATAGTTTATTAAATTATTTGTTATTATAGTTTATAATTATAATTTTACTGAACGTTATTAAATTTCAAAACCACCTACAATATATATATATATATATATATATATATATATATATATTTATTTATTTATTTGTTATATCTACAATATATATCTTATATTTTATGTCAATTTGCATTGCTTGTTATTTCATTATTTTTGTGCATTGCAAGCAATAACTTTGCAAAGGAATTTGCTTGAAAATGTATTAAAATTGTACTGTTAGAAAGTTAACATATATTATTTAGACTACTTGTTGCACACTTGGATTATTTATACATAGACTATTTTTTTATTTGGTTTGGGAATGTCAGATTCTATTGTTTACCATTGCAATATTTATTACTTATTATCGTTATCACTGCATTACTTATTTTTTATCTATTTATTATTCCTTGTAAATTTGTAATGCTTATAATTACATTGTTTTTGCACATATACCTGTTAATGCTGCTTTATTCTAAGTAATATTATAATAATCTCGTGGTATACCATTTATTATATTTACAACTGCTTTTGAGTAGTTTATGAATTTAGTTTAAGTCAAGACAATGTTATCGAAATATGAATGGGACAATGAACACTAAGATAGTTTGTAATTATGATTCAACTGAACTCCCGCTCGCGCCGCTTGAGGTGCACTAGGAGGTAAATTGTTATTTTTATGTATTTTGAGATAATAAAGAAGATTGAACTTGATCTTGAACTTGAAAAATTTGATTTATGAATATTATTTTAATATTCTATTAAAAAGTGTTTATTGTTGTCTATCAATGGCATGAGTATATATTTTAAAAAGGTGAAGATGTCTAAATTCTTTCAAATGGCTTATGGGCTTATATGAAATAATATCCATATTACGATTACAAATAAGGCCTACATATTATACATAAAAATGAATCACAACATATTCTTATTTCGACAAATCTTTGGTAAACCGTTGAAATGTGAAGAAATTTTCTAAGAAGAGGTGGATCAAAATAGTTGCCTGGAATATTTTACAATTTGAAAACTATTCTAATATTATTGTTAACTAATATTAACTAATCTAAAATTAACTAATATAATTTTAACTGAGTATTTAACAGTTGTTGACACTTTCAGTTCATGTTCGTAAAACAGGCAGAAACATTTTTAATACAAATTAAATTTCAGAACAGTGCGTTATCAGTAGATATTTAGACAGCAAAAAATGTATATATATATATATATATATATATATATATATATATATATACTAGCAGTTACCCGCGGCTTCGCATGCAATGTTCTGTTAAAAAACTGGACAATATATCTATGTATTCTTTTTCTATGACATAATAAACAGTCTAGACATAATCGATAGTCACTCAAACCTATTCCAATCTCCTGATCCAATTTAGATTTAAGTTTAAAGAACAGAGGTTTGGGATCCTGAAGTGGTAAAGTGAAACACTTTTTATAAGATTAGTATTTCCCTCCCACATTCCATGATAATTTATTGAAGTTCTTCGATGGCTTCAGTAACAATAAGAGTTAGCCTTTTTATCCCAATGACGAAAGTGTATAGTACAACAAAAAGGTTGCTGCGGTCAATATGGGTCTGTTCTGGTTGTTTAAATTCACCCCCCGGTCTAATCTATTTACAGTTCCACTATTGATTTATGCTGTTGCAATAACCAAAACAATGGTCTCATATATTGGTTTCGGAATCTAACTTAGGTTAAATTTTTATGATTAGGTGATTTTGATATTTTTACCGATCACTAAATATGTATTAGGGGTAAATGCTTCAAGTATTAAGGCAATATTATCTCCATTTTGCTTTTCAATAACTACAGTAAAAAGGCCATACACAATGTTAAAGGAACTAACCAGATTAGATTACGTTATATGCAAACATTCACAGCTTTTATACAATAAGGTAGTTGTTATAACAGCGTATAAATAGCATTTCTATTGTATTAGATGGATTATTGATCATTGGCGCAATCTAAATTTAAAATTAAATAACTTCGTATTTGCAATCTGCATTACACTACTGATTAAGTACTCTAAAATTATTCAATATTTACTAAAATTTAAATGTAAACACTTGTTTCTGCCTCTTGGATGAACTTTAGCTGAAAGTGTTTAACAGCTACTCTAAGTGTTAATTCAGACTAAAAGCTATACCGGTTCCAAATTTCAGCACAATCCGTATAGCAGTTTCGGCGTGATTTCGAGAACAAACTTCCAAACATCTTAGCATCTAAACATACAAACATCCAAATATTCAAACATGCAATAATATTAGTGGGATATATATCTTATTACAGATTGCTCCAGTAACGCACTTATAAGAGCGCGTCTTGTTTTGGCTGTTCTAAGTAAATAAAAACTTGTTATGAGTCTTTACAAGAATTATTTATCAGCCTGCTACCTCTGAATTTTGGTGTATTGGCCCAAATCTCTCTCTTAGTAATGATTGCATAACAAATTTAAATTAATGTTTAAATCACATTGTCATAGCTAAACATTCATAGATTAAAAAGAATGTATGAGACCATGTTAAAAAAGACGTCAATCTTAAAAAGAGGATGAGGGCTATTAGAAAATTACTTGAAAAAACTGAGAACAAGTATAAGGCTTCAGAAGACCAATATAACATGACATACAGTGCAAGACGACAACATCGAAAAAGTATCTTAACACCTTTGTTGCTGGTATATACTGAGTGAGATCGACTACTTTTAGTCCTCCCACTGCGCCGTAAGAAGTTTGCCGCAGTCTACTTGTAGACTGATTGTTGTTAAAATTAATCTTCCTGATTTTTGAGGATCAAAGTTATTCATTGTTTAGGACGAAATCTCAATACCTCTCAAAATATTCCATATGATACTATTAATAACATATCCAATTCATTGTAATATATTTATACAGGATGTACTACATAGGAAAGAAATAAAATTTTATAATATAGAACCAAAATAGGCTTTCAATCTCAGTTTTTTATAGTTTTTTTTTTTTTTTTTTAATTATAATTATCAGAAATAAACTCTGGTTATTGTCTGCTCACTTGCCTACACAACAGGCATTGAAGATTCACCTGGTAACCAGGCAGTGTGTCTCAGCACTCAGTGCACATACACAAGTGGCCACAAGGAAAGACCACATGTGTAGACCTTTGAGTCAGGCACACTGCACAATTACGAGACACTCCCGCTGCGTGCCTCGTGCAATACATCAAATATTGCAATTTGCTGTGTCTTCTGAGTAATTATAACATGCCTATTTTTTTTTTTGTTTAATCTGAAATGCTCAATAACAATATTGTAGCTTTCTTACAGCTACATTGGTTTATATTTTTATTAAAACTTAAATTAAATGAAAATTTTGGGAACGAAATATTGGGATTTGATTTAAAATTAGATTGTGAAACGTCAGGGTAAAAACGAACATGTAATCCTTTGTCAAGTTAGTACTGGTAGTTTTAAATTGTTAGGAAGGCAGGTTGACTGCCTTGAATTAATTAGAACTTGTCTTGTTACGAATATTGTTCTCCTTGTTTGATACAGCTGGACCAATGAGAGAACACCGCGGATGTCCTGCAAAGTTCCTTGGAGGGAGGGAGTATAAAAGCGCCAACACATAATTTTCGACCTTCTTTTGGTTATTTTCGTGAGTTAAGTTGATTACAGTGCGCCGTGTTTCTTAAATTTTTTCCGCGAGGGATTTTGAGGTAAGCACCAAATTTATTGTAAGTTTTATTGAAATAGTCTTCCTGATCTGATATTAAACTAATTTTGTTGTCTTTTTTATAGGAAAAAATTAAATTCATAGAAACTACAGAGCAATCTGCATAATTAATTCTCGATGAACAATAGAGCATAACGGAATCATACAAGTTACATTTGGTTCATACTTGCAAGAAAGTTGAATTAAAATTGCACTTTGTTAATAACTTTAATTGAGATTCGGTACTTTATTAATATTTAATTGGATCTGTTTTATTATCAATTGTTAATTGGTAATTAATTGAACTTTAATAATTGTTTGAGAGAGTTGTAATCTGAACTGCAGAGACTTGAAAGTTAAGGTTCAACTAGTAGAAAGAGAAGTTTAAATTTTTATTTTTTTAATTTTCAGTGAACTTAGAAGTGAACATTTTTATTTTAGTTATTTCCAAGTGGTATTTGATTTTTATTTTAAAACTTCATTATTTCATTTTAGAAGAGAGCTCTGATTTTAGTTTGAGGTATTTGATTAATATTTTTTTATTTCTTGCCAAAGGAACTTTTAAATTTACTAAAAGGTTTGTCAATTCTTTGTGGAAAATAGAGTGATGAAAATTGTGAAACGTTGAACTTATTGATTTGCCAGTTTAAAATAAATCCATTATTTTTATTTAGAACTGTGATTTTTATTTTAGACAAATCAGATAAGTTTTAAGGTCCTGCTCAAGTCAAAATATGTTGCCTGAGCAAAGGCTTTAATCTCAAAAGTGTTTAGGACCTCCTTAATTAGTGAATAAACTGCATCAATGGTGTATACAGGGTGAGTCAGAAATATGGGTAAAATATTTTAAGACGTGACTGTAGAGCTAAAAATAAGAAAAAAATGTTATATAAAGATAGGTCCGGAAACGCTCCATTACTGAGTAATGGCTGGCGAAAGATTTTGTTTTGTTTTCAGTTCACCTGGTAAAATTAAGTGATTCTGAAAGGGTTCGTTCTTACTTTTTAAATCAAATAAGATGGATGTATAAAGAAAATCACCTGAAAAATAAAATAAAACCACTCTAGAGGTTGTAGTGTGGTGAACAGTTTTTGAGATAAAGTATGAAATTTTGCAAACAATCTAATAACAAAAATACCGTCTTAAATGTTTGATGTCGAATAACATTGTTAAATGACCAATAAACAAATTGTTTTTTCCTAATTACAGATTGTAGAGAATTAATTTCTGAAAACAACCATAATAAAACAAAGTTAACTAAATGTGTAAACAGTTATGAAATTGACTCCTCACGTATCACACTACACAGAAATGTTTTGCTGTTTTATAATAAGGAATGAATAAAGAGTATACCTCTTCTATTGTTAATAAATTTAGATTGTTGTTATTTTCCGGATACGCAAAAAGTTCATTATGTAAAACAGTTTCTATTATTACAGGATAGATATAATATATACTGGGCAATAGCTCTCAGGGAGACTCCTAGACCCTTTCTTAAGAATCGGGCAGATATACATATAGTTAATGGGTTTCAAAACGTATGGTAAATTCGTTAAAATATTATAATTTTAGATGAGTTATAAATGTCTTTGCTTTCTGAGTTTTTTAACTCTTTTGACAGCTTTAATGACCTCATCAATCGAGACTTCTACAAAGATAAATGTGTTTTTCTTTCAATATGGTAATTTCTTATTAAGCTCAATCTATTAACATGAGGCTTTTTTTATACTACCCTTTATTTGGTGTTAACCGAATTGATAAAAACAAATGGTTATCTGGAGTAATATTTATTGATAATGCTGATTAAAATACTAAATTTTTTGTATTTTCGTTTATCAAATCCCCAGGCCTTATATTGGTTACTGCTATTTTCTATTTTTGCGACATTATGAGTAAGCTTTGCCTCTTCTACGGACTTTTTATCACATTTCTCGAGATTTACATAGTTAACATGAAGCCTATCACTAGTAGAAAGTTTTGTCGATTTCTCCAAAAACAAAAGTTTCTTTATTTGGTCTAGTTCCCCTTTGATTTCGACCTTTAATCTCACTAACCGTGGAACGTTGTTTTTTCACTGTAGTGTAAAATGTTTGTTTATTAACTAAAATGGAGAAATATGCATGAACGAATTTTTGGGTAGATTAAACTCTTCCATTACTAAGCAAGACATTCCAATCATGTGAAAACAAATGGTTTGTCAGACCAACAATAGAGGATTCTGGAAGAATTAAAATAAAATGTGTCACTTTTACTTTTGGATTTAGCAAGGTTTTAGATGTTTCAGACAAAGTATTCTTTTGAATATTTAAAATAAGCCCATTACGATCCGAGAAAGAATAACATTATCAAGACAATTGGCTCCCCGAGTTGGTTTGCCATGCATAACACACATGTATGTCAAACTTTACATTCATAGGATACCGGGAAGTTTACAAAGCAAAACGTAGTTTTTTATAGCGGGTACAACTTCCATGTAAACCAGTAATCTGGGTTTATCTTCTTTAATATACGTTTTGTAATCAATTTATATGACGGGAACTGTGTGTGTGTGTGTGTGTGTGTGTGTGTGTGTGTGTGTGTGTGTGTGTGTGTGTGTGTGTGTGTGTGAAATTTTAACTTTTTTCGGATAGCGGGAAGATGAAAAATAATAATATACTTTTTCTAGGGTTTGCAATTATATTTCAGTCGCTATGTTAGTTAATCTTCATAAAGACGCTATCGTTTTTCTGTGCAAGTCATGAGGCATGTGTGTGCCACATTTTATGTACATAGGACATAGGAAAGTTCTTCTAAGAATTCCAAGTCCATTTCTACCCCTATGGGTGGATTATATTAATGAAAGATGTAGTTATTGCTATGTATAATACACTGTATAATTTAAAACAAATAAGTAAAGCACCTAGGAGCAAAAGATATAAGGCAGAAATTACAGGATGGTTTACTAGAAAGGAGACACTTTAGTTCAGATATGATAAAGCCGAACTTCTATTGACAGTCAAGCTCCACGCGACAGAACTAATATGGGCTCAAATTAATTTACATAAAGCAAAAATAATAAGTCGTTCACTATTACTTCTATCACATAATTTGTAAAGAAGCTTTGGAAAAGACTACACCTGATTGTTGGATGAAAGTTTGTAGAAAATACAAAAATAGTTATTGAACGCTTGGACCAATGAATGATTGCTGGAGGAGGCTGTAGAGAGACTCCTTATATTTTGATTGGAGGACAGAAATTCGTCGGAAGGCTGTGTTAGTGAACATGAGGTAGACAGTGAAAATATAAACACCGATAACAAAGACGATGATGATAAGATTATGGAAGGTATTCGGCCGCTTCGCTTTGAGGAATATTAACTTCCCTCAAGTTATCTGTTAGTGAACTTACAAATATAAGTTTAATTAAATGTTTGTTTTTGGGTAAATGAATAATTTAATTACCTTTCCTTGAATTAATATATTTACCAGAATCATACAAGCCTAATTTAAAACATTTTTCCTGTTGTGGTTTGTGTGAAAATAAAACTGTCGATATTTTATTTTGTGTTTTTGGCACACGGGGCAAGTTGGTATGCATCATTAAGCCATAATGTAGTAAGGTTCCGGCACAGTTACTGTGTACCTCGCTTGTTCTGCACCCTCACTCAAAAGTAAAGACAATTAGTAATAAGAATTTCGTGATTTACAAATAAATACAAGTCTAATGAGTTTCCCAAAAAAAACTTGTTACTCCTTTAATTATTAACTTAGAACTCTGAATTATCATTATGTTGTTCTTTAAGAGACATACAACAAATAATATATTATATTTTTAACTGTAATTATTTTTGAATTATGAGGAGTTAAATTTGAGAAAGCTTAAATTTAAAACAAAAACTGTGTTTTTCTTTATATTTTTGATTATCACAATCAATAAAAATATCTCACTTTCGCTATAGTATATGGATTAATACTACCTAAACCGTCAAACTTTTTCAGATGTAATAAAGGGGTAAATGTTAATGTGGTAGACGTTTTAAGTGAGATGTTTAGTATGTGTTCTTCCAGCGAGCGCGTTAATGCAACCCGCACAGCACGTGTCAATAACCAACTCAAAAAGCTCCCCCCTAACCACGCGACTCAACGGACGGTCGCCCCACTGGCCACGGACAGTGGTAGCGGCCCTACCCCTCCGGCGATCCCCCCCCACCACTCCCTTTTAGGTGGTGTGATATTAGGTGCTATAAAACTCCAGCACGATCTTTAGGTGCCGTGCGACTTTCGGGCATTTCCTTAGGTGCTGTGAGATTAGGTACTATGATATTAGGTGCTATGAGAATCGGTGCTATTAGACGGTTAAATTTTAGGTGCTGTGAGATTAGGTGCTATTAGAAGAAACTTTAAGGAAAGTGTTTCAGCGTTGTTTGTTGGTAAGTGTCACCTCGCTATTAATCTTAGGAATTTTATTATTTTAAATATAAAAATTCGTGTAATATTAAATTTATTAATGGCTAAACTAATATTATTAATTAGTTAAGTAAGTTGGTATTAACTCTATACCACATGCACATCCAGGCACTAATAAGGATTGCATTTCGTAGCTTTGTAGAAAAGTAAATAAGTACAACTTATTTTGTGAATTGCACAAGGTAGTTTATATGTAAATTAAAATACGTAGCATAGTACACACTCGGAACGTTTGAAATATTAGGTGGGTGTTGAGAATAAAACCCATTTGAGTTTTTAAATAAAATCTAAATTAATTTATATTTATGATCCAAGATGTTTTAGCGCGTTTGCAATATGTCACAGTGAAAAAGCTAAGTCGAAATTTTTCTTCAAAACGAAACCATAAAGAATGCAAACAAAAACAGCTGTATATCGAATTGAGTGAAGTAATCAGGGTGCCAGCTCAATGAAACTGGCAGCAAAAAATTAAAATACGGAATAAATGGTAATAATAGTAGACGAAAATAGTGGTAAGAAGATAACTGATATTTACAAATATGACCTGTTTTATCTCAACTCTTTTCATAACGATGTATTGGCGAAGGTACAATCTGATCCCACAAATCTCGAGGATGTGTCCACCAAGCTAGGAGTATTAATGTATTAGTGCTTTCACGTAATATAGTTATGTAAAACATAAAACATCCAAGAATCTGTTATGTAAAACATAAAATTAAATCTAAATATGATGCTTTGAGTAGATATAACTTGATCATAATCTAATCGTCTCTAAATGATCATGCTCGACTAAAGATGATGTTATCACGTCAATATTGCAGTTTTGAGACAGAGAGCTAGGAACACCGACTTATTTTTGGACAATTATCCATATAGTAGTGTAAAGAACACTCAGGGCAGGAGCTCTACAAACTTCCCGATTGTTTATACCCTGAGTTCAACTATTGAGCTCCATAAAATGCCCTATCCACCATGGCGAACACAGCATTATGAGATTTAATGGAACCAAATTGTGTAACAAGTTTATTTTATAGGAGCTGGAGTCTCCACAAGTGAAAACTGTCATGGTTAGGGACATATAAATTACAAAGATTTTTGAGTTAAAATATTGAATTATATATAATACATATTACACATAAGTTTATATATAAACTTCAACGTGGACAGCTTGAATATAATCCCGTCTTGTGTTAGCACCGATAGCGAATCCAAGCACTGTTATGAGTTATATTTTGAACTCACTCTCGGTTTAAAACTATCCGTAAAATTTTAAAGTAGCTTCTAGTACAACTTTGCACAAAAGTATGATAATGATGAGGAAGGAAAATGGAACACTAAATTGCCAAACACTTCCTAGGATTCAAATAAACATTAGTTATCTAATTAAAGTGCAAGTTAATATACTAGTTCAGCCCTGACTCAACCCTGGATTATACGCCAAGATAACATGGGAATTTACGTATCCCCAAGGCAAATTGGCGAACTGTACGTAACTTCATCGTCCTAACTTGGTTCACCGGGATGAGAGACGGTGCACTTATACACTGGATATACACTGCATAGACATTTATTGTACCACATATTAAAATGTTTGAATTATTATTAAGTATGATCACTCTTATGAGATGATTTTCGTATATACGATTTAAACGATACTCCTAAAAATTTACAAAAAATTCTAACTGTATTATGTCTATTAACATCAGAAAACAGAAATTCAATTACTTTAGTACCTCATATACACAGGTATTTCTTCTCCACTAAATGGATCCCATAATGTATATAGTTTTAACTTTAAAATACAGTGTCTCAACAGAATATGGCCTCATCTTCAAATTCCAAAGATTTCATATGCAAACACGTTATGTTGTACATAATTTGAAAGGCTTTCGCATCCCAAACATATTGCAATATAAATTTATTTATTATCTCTATTTAATTTAAGATGTTCATTAAACATACCGTTTTTTCCATTCATTATCACTTGGGATACGAGCCCACAGTTAAATGAATACTAATTTATATATACTTAATGACACAAACTTTGAAATAATACCATGAACGGCCATATTAAAAAAAGTTCGATTACTGTAAAACTTGCTTTTTTGAAAATTTAAAAATACTCATAACCTAAAACTGTCCAATTATATGGAGTGGGAAGGGATTCTGCTACATCACATTAAAGGCCGGACAAAATTTTTATACTTCAAGTTCTTTTATAGCATTACTATTACAAAATACGGTAGATTAAGTGAGTTTAAGGGAACCGAGTGGAAATTTACGTGTCTCTTTTTCAAGTACAGTTGGCATTTAAGAGTACAAAAGAATGATAATTGAAAAGCTGTTTTCATTACGTTTGTAGTTATTAATTCCTTACTTACTTCCATTATTATAAACATCATGTTTTGGTGAATATATTTTATACTTCTAATATTGAAAATACCACAAATTTCCATAAAATATTATAACTTTATTATATTATTTGTGTACAATTTAAATTTACTTTCTAATGATTACTTTTATGCTTTACCACATGATATAGAGTGTTATAGTTAAAATATTATACAATGCAAGGATTATTATTGTATTATATTAATATTATCATAAAATCAAATTTTATTAAAAAATATATTTTATAAAAACATATGTAGCTATTAGTAAAAAAGTATCTTTTCAAAAGATCCAGTTTCAAAATTAACTCAGCCATCGTTCTTTCAGTAAAATAACTGTCGATAAGTTCGCAAACAATGGAGACAGTCACAACACAGGGTCTCGTAGCTCTTTCTCTTTTCATCAATTGAATTGTAGACCTCCATTGTTCCTCATCGTAGTAAATAACAATTTCCTGTCTTCTAAATTGTTTCTTAAAAACAATTTATTTCTAGATACAAAAGGTGTTTTAATGTTTTTATCCTATCATGTATTATGTCGTAAGTCAATAGTTTTGAATTAGATTTTTCTTTTCAAACTGCGATTTATCAAAACACCAAGAAACAATACGGTTACTGATAAATAGTATTAATTTTAATTTTTAGTGAGATATGATTAAGTAGTAATTTAAGACTTAATTTTTCTTACCCTTTTTACTACTAGAAATTGTAAAAATAAATTCTTTATGGATGTTTTGAACAATTTGTTTTAAGTAAAATCAAGGTTCTAAATTAAATCTTAGAATAGTTTTCATTTGTGGCTGCTTGATATATTTATAAAATTTAGAAATTACTGCATTTGTCCACTGTGGTTTGATGCCTTGAATTTGTAGTAGAGTGGTAAGTTAGTTTACTAAGTTACACACCTAAACTCTCTAAGAGCTTTGTTTAGTTAACGTACATGTTTATATAATGTGTTAGGTTAACAACATCATGTCAGGTAACTTGAATATTGTAAGGACCTCCTGGTTCTGGTATAGCTAAGATTTTAATTTAATTAAAAAAAAATAAATTTTTCTGTTTCAAAAACAAAGCGCATTGTAAAATTAACACATTTTTAGTAGTATAATAAACATATTTTATCATTTAATGTGAGCAAAAATAAAAATGTAAAAATCCTCACCTCCATGAAACAATTACAACTATTATTACGGCCAATTTCGACAAAAGCTAGCTTTTATTCAAATTAATTATTAAAATATAATATTAAGGTTAGTGATTACTTTTTTGATAGACAATGTTGGCACTCATCCGACAAAAAGAGTGAAGATTCCCTCATACACCTTCATGTCACAACAGGAAATTGTCAATGCACTGAAAAGACGCATAGCTATTTGGGTTTGCAGTTATTTCTGGAATAGTGGAACAGTTAGTGGAAAATATCAAATATAGTACATCTAGTAGTCTCTTGATTACTTAAATATTACCTCATAAAATCCATAGCTAAATGTCCAATAATTTATAATAATGGGTAATAGGATAATAGATATAATTGTACTAGTGAACTGATTACAAACTATTTTATTCCCATAAAGCATGAATCCTCTCTATTATTTTTAATTACTTATATAAATTTATAATATCTTAATTTAAAATGTATAAACACGTCATGTTATTTTAAGATTCAAAGTATGTCTTTGCAAATACAATATCCCATCCCTCAATACATTTTGGACTCTCAGTAACACTTGAAGAAGATACTTTTTAATGACCAATAACTTACCCAAGAAATGTATATATATATATATATATATATATATATATATATATATATATATATATATATATATATATGTATATGTATATATATATATATATATATATATATATATTATTTTATGGAGTAGATGTTTAAGATATATTTGTATATTATGAGGATTTACTAATGATGAGTTTGGGTCCCTTGTTATTGAGTAGGGAATTGTTTGTGTAGCTTAAGGAGTAACAAAGGGATGTCACACTCTTCTTCTTAAACCGGAAGCAGGGCGCAAGCAGCGGAAGTAGATGTTTTTTGATCAAATTAGTCTTTCTGTTCTTAGTTGGATGCCAGATGTGTATTTATCTTCTTGGCCACAGCAACAAAATAAATATAACTCTGAATTCATACATAAATTAGATCGGGAGTGAATTTAATAGCCTTAACTGACAAATTTGACCGCAGTAACTTTTTAGCTGTACTATATATATTTTATTTACTTAGGTAAAGGGAAAGTTCCAACTATGGAACTTGAAATATTTTAGACCGGAAGTAATTAAAAAAGTGCTGATAGACGCTTTTTAACCTAAATATATCTTATTTACTTTCTTAAGGAAATAACTTATATATACTTAATCGGAGCAACATCAACTTTGGGACTGTAAATAAATTATACTGGAGGTTATTTTAAACTGCCAAATCTGACTTTGTTTGACCGCTACTATTTAGTCGTACGTAAGTTATTTTTTGTCGGAACAAAAGTGGAAACAACAATATTATGGCACTTCAAGTATCTTAAACAGGAAGTTAATGTAAACAGACTGTTGGATCAAATTAGGTTTTCCAGACATTTGTGTATATATTTATCATAAAAAAATACAAAATAGAACTAGTGAAACATTTTTTAAATTTAATTTTTATTTTCTTCACTTTGAATACTAAAATAAGAAATATCCAAATAAATCAGAAAAATATTATAAATGCCTTCACTTCGATTTTGACTCAAACTGAAACTTGATGTCGGAAATATAATTCATTCGAACCAGAAATACACGTGCAAAGGCTACGAAATTTTGGGTAAAGACGTGGTCTCCTGGTCTTATATATGAAAATTAATCACAAAATAAGCTACTAAGCACCATTTTTTGAGAACGGTTGGACCGATTGGGTAGTTCCTTTTATAAAATATGCATAGAAATCCAAGTATAATTTATAGGAGAAAGACAGAAAAAACTATCTGCAATACAAAAAATATAAATTCATTTATAACTGACAATAAATAACTGTTGAAACTCTCACGTGAAGTTTTAAAAATAAGCTAAAACATCCGTTATCACTTCAATCTTATAAAATACTAATTATGGTAAACTTTACTATGGGATTTAAAATATCTAGAGACATCTATAAGACATGAAACACAAGTTATGGAAAATACTAGAGGTCAGCGCTTTTACGGAAGCAGGTTTCTCTCAGACTTAAGTATTTGTTTGTTTTTTTTAATTTTTTTTTTGTAAATCTGACACTCTTAACCATTAACACTGAAATAAAATGTATGATATATGGTGGATTAAATAACAAAAATTTCATATGAATTCGCCATATTACATCATTGAGTTGCCCCTTGTCATCCCTGAGGTTAGTGTTGATAATAACGAGAAATAAAGTTCCAATTTACCTAAAAATAATTATTAGTTTTATATGTGTTAACAGATTAGTGTCTTTATATTATGTCTCGTATATTGTTGACTACGCCACATTCAAAAAAGTAAAGCACAATAGATTTATTTTCTTGATAAACCAATAGTATTTTCATATCATTAGCATTGTACTCATGTTTTTTACAAGCTTAAAATAAACACTGGAAATTCATTAGACATATATGTTAAAGGTCAAGTAATTGCAAACGCTTTACTTACAGCACATTTGAATAAAAGCTGAATTTGTTGCAAAGATAAATCATGGATGATTTCCCCTGAAACCCTTATTGAAAGGAATGCTTTGACCAAAACTTTTTCCGGGAAGTTAAATTAATGTTTTATTGCACGACACAAAAAATTCAATATCTTTTGTTGTTTTATTGTTAAATATTAAATTACAAATATGAATAGAAATATACCTTTCTATTCATTTGTTTAAATTAGCGATGAATTAAGTCTTCTTTTTATAATTATATAACAAACAAAAGGTAATATTTTCAATAGAAATTACGTTGCACTTCATTGATAACATCACAATCAAACAATAGAACAGTTGCTCAGTTAAATCATACGTTTCGGTTAATCAATTTGTATCACTGTCACGTCATACATCTCGTATTGAAGGTATTGTATTTGCAAAAAGTTTTATTTGCATATTTGTAGTTAGCAAACATTGATTTTTTAACGGATGAAAATTTATTTAAGATATAATAAGCATAGTTTATAAATATGCATAAATAATTTATAATTATAAATAAAGTTATTTAATAATATGCTATACAATGATTAAGTGCAATGAACTTCAACTAGGATAATGTTAATTTAATGCATGTAGAAAAATTATAGAGCTATTCTGTGTCATAATAAATATCTCGCATCCACTAAATAAGTATGTATTTTTTAAAATATGCTTTGAAACAAACGAGCACGAAATATTTACTAGCTTAGGGATCAAGGATAAAAAATACTATTAAATATTATATTTTTTTAATTTTTACAACACTTTTGGGACGGTTAAATATATATTGGTAATCATTATGAATGCCGCTAATAGTCATATTTCCTTTACTTCTAAACTTTTTATATTCTATTTTCTTTCTATACTAGAGCTGACAGTCTTTATATAGAAGTATTATAAACACATTAGCGAATGGTATAGAGTCCATGATAATAACACAATTCGTTAAGTTGATTTAGTGGTAACTGCAAAATGCAATATTATAAAGAAAATGTAGAATATTAGTTTTGTTTAAAGGTAAATTTCGCGTATATTTGGTTTATAAATATCGGTTTCTTGGGGCTTTTAAAATATGTAAATATTACGTAATAATTATGTATGTCTATGTGTGTGTGTGTGTGTGTGTGTGTGTGTGTGTGTGTGGTGTGTGTGTGTGATGTGCGTGTGCGTGCGCGCGTGTGAGTAACTTACGATTAATGTTTGACAAGTTTTAATATTTAATTGATTTAACTCACTGACGCAATCGTTTGAGTTTAGGAACGTATTGTTTATTTACATAAGCAATAAAATTTAATTTTCGTAATGAAATATTAATTATCTATAACATTTAAAAGTAGTTTTACTGATATGTACACTGTTTATAAGAGAAATAATTTAAAAAGGGTACTACATTCCAATTGATATATCCTATTAAGCTAAAAAATTTTTGAAAATACGATGTATAACAATTCTAATTCGTTAAACCATAACATTGAAAACTATTCTACCAACTGCCTATGTTAGATATATGTTATGTGTCAAGGATTATCGTAGTTCACTATTACAGAAGGTGTATTAAAATTGATTTAATATTAAATACAAACTTTTTCAATTCAAATTTAAATAAAATTTACTCATGTAATGTGATTATGAACTTATGGACATAAATCTGGTTCTTAAATAAGGGTATAAGGATCTAAATGTTCATACATAGATTAAATTGTTAATGTTAAAGTATAAATAATTTGGTCAGATTATGGGTACAAAGTGATAAATAGAATAGCAAATTAATGACAAAGCAATATAGTTTCATTCCGGTGTTCTTATCTTAACATTTAGAAATTAATTAAAAGAAAATAATAATAAGCACTGCATAGTTTGGTCTTGAACATAAATCTATCACTTAAAGTAACTGCCACCAAAATAGTATGACAGAGTAAACGGTACAGAAAAAAGGGAAGATTCTAACAAGGATGCCCTCCTTTCATTACTAAACGAGCAAATACAATAATACTGGTTTCCATAAGGTATAAAGATACGTGAACCACAACAGCGGGGTTTGGCGGGACAAAGGTCACACACACCTCAATAAAGAGGTCAAACTAACTGTCCACAAAGCCCAGCACCGCAATGCAGACCAAAGCAGCAATGCGCGTCGGCAGCAGAAAATGTTAGTCGACCCAATATAACAAAGACGGGTCCGGTCATTGTCATAAAAAAGTGCATTAACTTCTTGTCTACCAGTAAGACACGAGAAAAGAGATAAATAGCTCTTTGTAATCTTCTTACTGTGCATAGCCGTTTTTTCTACATATGAACAGTTTCATAGATATTATACGAGTTACCAAATGTTGGTTAAATCCTGCAATGAACTTCTTTAGGCGTCTTTTCTAATTTCGTGTAAAAGTAGATTCATATCAACAAATTCTAATTTTAATCGTTATTTACAGTTAAATTGCACCACTTCAATCAAATAACAAATAAAATACCAGAAATACCTGTGTGCTCAGGTTATTGTATACTTTGAAGGAATCGTTGTTACTATTTATAGAGTTTATAGTGTATTCTCCCTTACAAGTAGGCGAAGTAGGCCAAGATTCTTACAAACCAACCTTGTTTTTATTAGAAACAAGATTCTGAAAGTAAATTTTCACTAAAAAATGACATTGATGTCTGCCAATGTGATCAAGAGAGAAAATATATACGCTCTGGGGTTTAAAATATAATTGTGAGTAGAAGTTGGGAAATTTTTTAAATTAGTAACTTCTTACTTTTTCGCATTTTCGATTATATTTTTAGATTTACACTACTGTATATACCTAACTAGAAAAAATAAAAACATTTTAAGAAAACGTCCTGCACTGAAAGACAAAAACTGACCGCCTGAAATATAACCTACCTGTATATTAGAACTTTTGCAGATACTTCATCGTCTGAAACTGAGTATGTGGACTGCAATGTTTGTTGCTCTTGCTTTGATAGCCTCTCTGTCCTTCCTACCCGGGCATCAAGGAGCTGACAGAAAACCTCATTCTTCATATTATGGTAAATTAAATCACATGTATAACTGTGTAAACAATACTCTCCACATACCTGGAAAACATATTGAGGTCATCTCGATATGTTAACTCCAAATATACAATAGTTTTAACCCCTCCAAAAATGCACGAGTAGGTTAGCAATGTTCTCAAGTATTGTTGTGTATGATATTTTTATATTAAATGCATGTACAATGTTGCCTCTATACATGTTCAATGGGTTTGATATGACCGGTTCAAACAAATTGTGTTAAAAAGTTTATTACATATCAGTAAGCCCTTACTTCTTTTGTTTGATTTTTGTTGAATATACATATCCTTATCTTGTATACTGTATAAAAAATCAATATTTTTCACTATACTGTTTGTCCGTCTAAATAATAAGTAAAAATCTGTAAATAGTAACTTTAACTATGAGGGATAAGATTATAATTTATATTATCGTAATAGTACACTTTTATTATCTAAAAAAAAATTTGATTATGAAAAATAGGATAATCTTATATTTTTAATAAAAAGATGTCTGTTTTAAACTATATAAATTTTCTACGTATAAGTTTCTATCATCCAACACAACGTTCAAGTGTTATATTCGTTAAAGTCCCTTATTTTAAGGATGTTAGCTCTTAGATACCTATTTGGTTAGTTTAAGAGTATTTATAGCACAAACATCAAGGAACAATAAGTAAATGTGTTGCAACCAAAATAATATGATATTGTTGTAGTTTGAAAAATGTATAATACATGATTTTAAACTATTGTCATTAAAACGTTGGCCAAAGTGACATTTACATTAAAGTAAATTTTACGAATTTAAATTCTTACTGCATTATAATTATGTATTCATTACAATTCGTAATGCAAAACTGTAACATATAATGTTATTATTTAATTAATGTCTATTTTATTGTCTTTATTTCTTTTGTATTATAAAAATATAATACATTATATTAATCTCTCTTTTTTCGTTTCAAATAAATATGAAACTAAATTCTAGGATTGATCATTAAATATAACACTATTGTTTTAATACTATGTCTGAATAGAAATTTAATAATAATATTGTTTCAGAAGTATACCTGCCATATCAACCTCACTCTCATTACAAGGAGGCTAAGTAAATTACCACTATATTAGTATATGAAATGTCGCAATCGAGTTGTTGGCAATAACCTTGTGTATATTTTCCATTAATGATAAAACTTTTCTTTCCAGAATATAGACAGAAATTTTACAGACCAGAATATGGCATGCCATTCTATACCTATGGCCGCACTTCTCTTAACGGTATGTTGAATGATGTTCTCAATAAATATAAAATAGACTTCTCAAAATGTCAATGTTTAATATCATACTAGCTATACATTGCGTATACAAATGCCTATCATAAAAAATAAATATAAATATAATAAAATGTAAAAATATGTATGAACCAATAACAATAAATAATTAAAAATTAAAAAATTAAATCTGACATGAGATAAGCTGACAAACCATTTTTAATGTCAGCTTCTTTTTGTATGATTGTCTGCCTGTTGGATTTATATTGAGGTTCAGTTAAAAATATTTAATGAAATTGACCTTTATTTAAGTTCCATATAAGTAACAAAGTAAATTTATGAATATCTGCAAACGTAATACCGTAATTTATATTCTCTTGCTTCCATATCCCTCTTACAATATCATTCTTTTTCTAGGTACAGCTTATGCATTGCATAAATATTTATATACCTATATTGTATTATACTCTCCATAAGTAAAATACGGACACGATGTCACTACGACGATTTTCTATAGATTTAGTTTCTTATATCTTGTTCTCTGATTCCATTTCCTATAGTCACGCGCCCAAAACAATAAAATAGGTTTTGCGTGATTGGGTACCAGATATCCCCCATATCCAAACGTCTTCATACACTTTTTTCATGATAATATTATTTAAATGGAAAAACAACCATTGTAGCTGAATGTTCATCATATCATTAAAATGAAGTTTATGTATTGTAACCACAATTCCATTGTAAACCTATACATTTTGTTCAAACGTTTTTTGTAAAAGAGTGTTATTTTTCCAGATGATAATTGTTTATAAAATAGTTGTAAAATATCCGCCGCTGCAATTTTCTTGCTTTATATTTACCTCTAATAAAAGTTTGACTTTATTTGGGTATAGTTATGTGCCTTAGAAATGTCACAAAACACTCATCTACTAGACTGTGAAGGAGACTGGAAGTGAAACTAAACCTTTCCACAAACAATGCACGTTGGTTTAATTTACTAGCAGGGTTTATATTGCAGATTTATCCATTCTATTACCTCGGTTCACTTAAAACTTATTGCTATTAAAGAAATGAGAAACATTCTTGGTAAACATGACTTAAGTGGCTATTCTGATATGAACTTAATCTCCCAACAAACCCACAGTTGCTCCATTACCACCCGAAATTATATTAACAATCTGTTCTCTCTTTTGTATAAGAGTATTTTAGTTATACTGTATACAAAGTGCTATGTGCATTACCATACTTTATTTCAACTCTAGTGTACGAGTATATAAACAAAAGAAGCCAAAGGCACTGTTTTATGTTACCTTTCAATATATGTTTGTGCTGAATTTGAAGAGGTATTGTGTTTACCCACACAAGTTCTAATATTGGGTAAATATTATTAATTTAATATTGTTTCCACACCTGAAATAATAATAAAAAAGAGAAGGTTTTAGCTAAAGAATACATAGAGAAGCCTTCCTATGATCCTAAAATGTAGTAGGCATTCAAAACTAGGTTGTATTCTCTAGATTATTCTTTTGTAAATTTTTTCCGTAACGTAACATTTTTGACATACAGTAAATGACCCATAATATCAGAGACCAATAATTATATCTAAATAAAAGTTGTGTGTATATCCTTACATGATTGATAGACTTACATGAACTATAATGTTTTTGCTCAATGTGAATTGAAATGCATAACACATCATTGTAGTTTCTAAAAATCAAGTTTATATTACTTTAAATATTGGAGCTTTATATAGTTTACGTGTAATGAAAGATAATAAATCTTATGTTGCACATAGAAGTTAAGTTCAAATGCTATTAAATGAGATGAATTAAAAATAATAATCGACAGTAATAACATCTTACGGGAATTTTATAACTCTTAACTTTCCTATATTTCCCTGTTTTAAATTAAGGTTTTGCTTACCCCTAACAAAAACACTATTACTCAAAATGAGCTATATATATTTATTATCTGTATTTTTTATACTCACTCAATTTTTATTGTCTTATTGTATCTATTGCGTTCTTTTAATATGAACAAATGAAGAAGATAAGTTATATTTTGATAAGTAATCTAAACTGAATAATCCCTTTGCGCAATGTGTTATAGATCGAACCGTTTTATATTCAAACCACTGAGGTATAATCGCTGAGCCAACCCCGATTCAGTCTTTAGTGTTGCCTTCAAAGCTTAGTTTACTAGCTTCATCATTAATGACTTACTTTCATATTAATTATACTTAAAAAGTGATAACATCTATTAAATTGTTTCAATAAAAATAATTGAAAAAAATCAAATGTGTAGCCTTATCTAAACTATTATGTATGTAAAATTAAAATTGTTCCCACGATACTCGATAAATTAAAGTTTTAAATTATATAACTTTCTATAATTTTATTGATTGTTTTCTAGAATGGCCAAAACGTATTTCCTTCACATATAAATAACATAAATACTGACGTTATTAGCAAAGAGATTACATATGAAATCATGAGAAGTTCAAACTTTACATATGATTGTAGTTTTCTCTTCCTTCTCCTCCTTGCTTTTTACTCAGGATTTATCCTGACACGTCGCGCAGAAATTGGATTATCTTCGTTAGTCAACAGCTAACAGTTTTTAAGACACAGTATTTGTGCTGTGTTATTTTTGAACAAAAACTTTGTTGTAAATCTATTTTTCCTCTAATATGTTAAACTCGTTCACATAAGTATACAATGTACGACTGATCTTTACTAGAGAATAAACAAAAAACAATTTAATTGTGTTGTTTCATTAATTTGACTTCTTTATGCCCGTTATTATAATTTTTATCGTCATAATGTACTGCTACGAAATCCTAGTAAAAAGATATTTGTCCATTTTACTTTATGTATGGTTTAATTATATTGTAATACTATTTTTCCTTTAGATAGACATTAAAATTAAAATAAATCTTATACGGCTTTTATGAATGTGATTATATATAGGTACGAAATATATATTAGTTAAAAAATATTCAAAGTGTATGGTAATTAACAGACATGTACTATCAGAAAACTATACGTGCAAATACATAACTAATTAAGCAAGTGGAGGAGGGAAAGGCGTTTCTTGAACATCTACAATAGTCCTAGAATAATTATAATATTTAGACATAACATTGTAAATAGAACATAAGAACTCAGAAATCAAATCTGTTTTTTATATAATAAACCAAGGTTTATAAATCCGATGTAAAAAGTGCAGTAATGGAAATTGGTATATTCCATGACGATTAAAGTATGTGATAGACGGTCAAGTAATAGATCAGTTTACATACTTTTCAATTTATTACTTTTGTGTTTAGTTTATAAATCCTATGTAAAGAGTGCAGTAATGGGAATTGGTATGTTCAATGACGATGAAAGTATGTGATAGACGGTCAAGTAATAGATCAGTTTACATACTTTTCAATTTATTACTTTTGTGTTTAGCTTATAAATCCCATGTAAAGAGTGCAGTAATGGGAATTGGTATATTCAATGACGATTAAAGTATGTGATAGACGGTCAAGTAATAGATCAGTTTACATACTTTTTAATCTATTACTTTTGTGTTTAGTTTATAAATCCTATGTAAAGAGTGCAGTAATGGGAATTGATATATTCAATGACGATTAAAGTATGTGATAGACGGTCAAGTAATAGATCAGTTTACATACTTTTCAATTTATTACTTTTGTGTTTAGTTTATAAATCCTATGTAAAGAGTGCAGTAATGGGAATTGGTATATTCAATGACGATTAAAGTATGTGATAGACGGTCAAGTAATAGATCAGTTTACATACTTTTCAATTTATTACTTTTGTGTTTAGTTTATAAATCCTATTTAAAGAGTGCAGTAATGGAAATTGGTATATTCAATGACGATTAAAGTATGTGATAGACGGTCAAGTAATAGATCAGTTTACATACTTTTCAATTTATTACTTTTGTGTTTAGTTTATAAATCCTATGTAAAGAGTGCAGTAATGGGAATTGGTATGTTCAATGACGATTAAAGTATGTGATAGACGGTCAAGTAATAGATCAGTTTACATACTTTTCAATTTATTACTTTTGTGTTTAGTTTATAAATCCTATGTAAAGAGTGCAGTAATGGGAATTGGTATATTCAATGACGATTAAAAGTATGTGATAGACGGTCAAGTAATAGATCAGTTTACATACTTTTTAATCTATTACTTTTGTGTTTAGTTTATAAATCCTATGTAAAGAGTGCAGTAATGGGAATTGGTATATTCAATGACGATTAAAGTATGTGATAGACGGTCAAGTAATAGATCAGTTTACATACTTTTCAATTTATTACTTTTGTGTTTAGTTTATAAATCCTATGTAAAGAGTGCAGTAATGGGAATTGGTATATTCAATGACGATTAAAGTATGTGATAGACGGTCAAGTAATAGATCAGTTTACATACTTTTCAATTTATTACTTTTGTGTTTTAGTTTATAAATCCTATGTAAAGAGTGCAGTAATGGGAATTGGTATATTCAATGACGATTAAAGTATGTGATAGAAGGTCAAGTAATAGATCAGTTTACATACTTTTCAATTTATTACTTTTGTGTTTAGTTAATAAAGAAAGAAAACAGAGTAGTAGTCACTCGATGCATTTCAGTACACCTCAGAAACGCGCTTCTTGCCTATCAAGTGTATATTTACCCTAATTCTAGATCTTACGCAAACAGAAATTTATAATTCTGTTTACAAATCTAAAATTTTTAGTATTACTCAAATGAAAGAACTTAAATAATGAGTTGTGTTCCTATGTAGAATAATAAGGTTTAGAGAGTTTAAAAAGTAAATTGTTTTGAATATACCATTGTCTTTTCGTTATAAATAATCGAATGGCGAAATACTAGTTTGCCAGTTTTCGGATTTGTCGGCAAATTTAAATACCGCTTTGTTCAAATTCAATAATTGCAGGCTTTCAAGGCAGCTAGCTGCGATATATGAGTGGAATCATATACTTCATTAATGAGGCTACGTGTGGAAACTGGATGCATTGC
This sequence comes from Homalodisca vitripennis, assembly GCF_021130785.1. Classification (NCBI taxonomy): domain Eukaryota; kingdom Metazoa; phylum Arthropoda; class Insecta; order Hemiptera; family Cicadellidae; genus Homalodisca; species Homalodisca vitripennis. The sequence continues at coordinate 47,503 of NW_025779211.1, forward strand.
AAAATGATCAGTATAATGTGTGCTATATAGTTAGTAACTTTTTTTAGTTACCGTTTTGTTAATCTTTATGTTTCAAAATATTTATTTGCGTAAAGATTAGTACGTAGTGACTTTAACAATAATGTACAAAATACATAATATAAATAACACATACCTAAGATTATTAGTTGTGTAATACCTAAGAAAATATAATTTTTGTTGAGAATTTGTCCCTTGTCATTAAACAGGATGGCCGAATTACTCTTTTAAATGCCGGAATATTTCTTTTCTCTATGCCTTTATGTCTGAATGTCTATATTCATGTCATATATATATATATATATATATCTTTATCTTTATATATATATATATTTCTTGTGTGCGTGTGTATAGTACTGAACTCCTCCTAAACGGGTGGACCGATTTTAATGAAACATTTTGTGTGTCTTCAGTTGGATCCGAGAATGGTTTAGATTTCATAATTCGGTCCAATTTTAATAGTTTATTTAATTAATTTTTTAATAATAAATTGGTTGTTGATGGTGGAGTGTTTTACATTGGATCCTCCAGACTGCGCCACGACACGTAATACAAAGTGAACTGTTACTTAACAACTGTGAATATTTTCAGCTGAAGTTCATCAAAGAGGCAGAAAAATTTTTTCACATTTAAAATTTAGAAAGTTCATATTTTAAATTTGTAAAGTGCTTGATCAGTAGTGTAATGCAGATTGCAAAGATGAAGTTTGACCAATTGTTCTACGTAAAACATTATAATATTACAACACAGCCATAATGTTTTTCTATTTTAATTCCAGGTTTTCCCGACAGTTTGTGCTGCTATCAAATTTGTGCGTTGTTTTGTAACATTCTGTAATTATTGTGTGAAGTGCTAATTGTTATAATACATTAATAGAGATTGTTTGAAGTGCATAAAAAACTATAGTTATTTATTAAAGTTATTGAACTCATTTTGCAAATATATTGAAGTGAGTATATTGGTCGCATACCTCAAATAACCTAAAGTAGCATACAAATCAAAAGGTTGTGTTTCTATGTGTGAATATTGTTAACAGTTTAGATAATCAAGTTTTTAAACTAACTGGATTTAAAATAATTTGTTGTAATTTACATTTTTTAATCTGCAGTCAGAATTGGTCACTAAGTTCAAATTAAGTAGCATACAAATCACATGTGTGAATAACTACTTATTGTTTAATAGTGTAGGAATTAGTTTTTAAATTCAATTCTGTTGGCCAGTTCCGATATTATACTGTAATTTTAAATTACTAATTTTATAACAAGTATATTTTTTTAATTTACAACTTAATTTATCGTAATGCTATTGAATGTACAATATTTTTTGTTAATCCTTCAGGAGTGTACATAAACAAATTAGATGGTTTTCCGATAGGGCTGAAGTATAATAAGTGGCCTCCATCACAATCGAATTATTGATATTTCTGAATAGCCTATCCAAACTACTATCCAAAATTGGATTATAGTTATTTAATGGCTGAAGTATAATAAGCAGCCACCATCACAATCGAATTATTGATATTTCTGAATAGCCTATCCAAAACTACTGAATTTCATTATAGTTATTTATTCGGTCAAATTTAATTAAATTTTTAATTATAAATTGTTGTTGATGTTGGAGTGTTTTATATTGGATCCGACAGACTGCGCTATACAACACGTAATACAAAGTGAACTGATACTTAACAGCTGTGAATATTTTCAGCTGAAGTTCACCAAAGAGGCAGAAACATTTGTTTACATTTAGATTACATTATTATAAAGTGCTTGATCAGTAGTCTAATGCAGATTGCAAAAGTTAAATTTTCACCAATTGTTCTATGTAAACATTATAATATTACAACACAGCCATACGTTTAATCAATAATAGTCCTTGAAAGCATAGAGTAAGCATAAACATATAAAAATAACACCACTTCTTATTTCAATATATTCTGTACTCACTTTGGAGGATAGAGATTATCCAGATATAAAATTGGAAGTTTTAGCTTTTAACTGAAATTGACAGTTTGTGCTGCTATCAATGTGTGTGTGTTGTTTTGTAAGGTTCATGTTTCAAAAGTAAATACGGCAAATAACATTAAAATATAATAGAATGAAGTTTATAAAAAGTGTACTACGTGGCCGCGTTATAAGTTTATAAAAGCCAACAGGCAAAAAGAAGAAAATAAAAAATAAAACATCGTGTAATTATTGTGTGAGTGCTAAAATTGTAATAGTACATGAATAGAGATTATTGGTCGCATTACCTCAAATAACCTAAGTAGCATACAAATCAAAAGGTTGTGTTTCTATGTGTGAATAACTATTGTTAACATTTTAGATAATCAAGTTTTAAACTAATGGATTTAAAATAATTTGTTGTAATTTACATTTTTAATGTGCAGTCAAAATTGGTCAGATAAGTTCAAATTAAGTAGCATACAAATCACATGTGTGAATAACTATTGTTAATAGTGTAGGAATTGGTTTTAAATTAAATTCTGTTGGCCAGTTCTGATACTATACTGTAATTTTAAATAACTATAATGAAATTCGGTAGTTTAGATAGGCTAATCAGGAATATCAATAGAGGTTATTTAGATATAAAATTGGCAGTTTTAGTAAAATACACTTTTAACTGAAATTCCTAAATATTAAGTGTGCAGCGATTGATCAGTTAATTTTTTGTTTATAAATAAATTGTTTTTTTATCTTGGTATGTTTTAAATTGGATCCAGCAGAATGCGCTACGATCGCAGTTTCAAATGTTTTTCTATTTTAATTCCAGGTTTTCCCGACAGTTTGTACTGCTATCAAATTTGTGTGTTTGTTTTGTATCATCGTGTAATTATTGTGTGAGTGCTAATTGTAATATTAAATTAATAGAGAATCATATGTGTCAATAACTATTGTTAATAATGTAGGAATTGGTTTTAAATTAAATTCCGTTGGCCAGTTTCTGTTACTATACTGTAATTTTAAATAACTATAATGAAATTCAGTAGTTTAGATAGGCTAATCAGAAATATCAATAATTCGATTGAGATGGTGGCTGCTTATTATACTTCAGCCTTTAAATAACTATAATTTGGATCGTCATTTTTAGTAGTTTAGATAGGCTATTCAGATATATCAATAATTTGATTGTGATGGTGGCCACTTATTGTACTTCAGACCTATAGGGAATACTTATTTAGTATTTTAGATACCGTAGTCTACGTTGTTATACATTTTTATCTAGAAGTTACTTAATTCAAATTACATATTCAATAAGTTACTCATATTCATTGTGTACTATTATACAGAATTTTATTTTTACAGAAAAATGCCACATCTTCATGGAAGAGGACGAATAGTTATTCAATCATGTGATTTATATGCTACTTAATTTGAACTTATGTGACCAAACTGTTAACAATAGTTATTCACACATAGAAACACAACCTTTTGATTTGTATGGTACTTAGGTTATGCAACCAATATACTCACTTCATTCAATAAATTTTCAAAATTAGTTCAATAACTTCAATAAATATCTATAGTTTTTTATGTACTTCAAACATCTTCAATCTCTATTAATGTAATATTACAGTTAGCACTCACACAATAATTACACGATGTTACAAAACAACACACATATTTGATAGCAGCACAAACTTCAGGAAAACCTGGAATTAAAATAGAAAACATTTGAAACTGTGATCGTAGCGCATTCTGCTGGATACAATGTAAAACATTCCAAGATGGTCCACCCATTTAAGAGGAGTTCAGCTCCATACACACGCACACAAGAAATATAAATATAAAGATAATGAAATTCGGTAGTTTAGATAGGCTAATTAGAAATATCAATAAATTGATTGCGATGTTGGCCGCTTATTATAATTCAGCCTTTAAATAACTATAATCTAATTCAGTTCGTCATTTTAGTAGTTTAGATAGGCTATTCGGAAATATCTATAATTCGATTGTGATGGTGGCCACTTATTATACTTCAGCCCTATACGGAATACTTCTTTAGTATTTTAGATAAATAAAATTCTGTTGTCCAGTTCCTATACTATACTGTAATTTTTAAATAACTATAATGAAATTTGGTAATTTAGATAGACTATTCAGAAATATCAATAATTCGATTGTGATGGTGGCCGCTTATTATACTTCAGCCTTTACATAACTATAATCTAATTCGGATAGTAGTTATAGTATAGGCTATTCAGAAATATCAATAATTCGATTGTGATGGAGGTCAGTTATTATACTTCAGCCTTATCGGAAAATCATCTAATTTGTTTGTGTATACTCCTGAAGGATTAACAAAAATATTGTACATTCAATGGCATTACGATAAATTAAGTTGTAAATTGAAAAAATATACCTGTTATAAAATTAGTTATTTAATTAGTTACCTTCAGATTATGTAAGTTTCTGTTATACTCACACACTATCGGTTGGTCGAAGTGTGATTAAATGTACATGTGGGGAAGTTATATATTGTAATAACTTTTTAATAGATATTTTTATCAAAACAGCCCAGATTGTTACAGATTAACCAAAGTTTAAAATTTTTGAATTAAAGACGTGTGTACAGGACAACGTCTGTCGGGTCTGCTAGTATATATATATATATATATATATATATATATATATATATATATATATATATTTGCAAGCCAATATCTTGACATTTGCTGTGAGGGGTGTGTGCCACTGTTCGGCACCAGTAAGTTTATCCATATTTATTGTATCAGTTGTACAAACACTGAACAAATAATAATACTCTCACATTCTAGAAAGTTTGCAGGTACTTTAAGTGACCTACCATAAATTGCGAAATATTTTAGTATTTATTAACTTATAGAACTAAAATAATTACTATGGAAATCATTAAACCTACATAGGTAGCGCTATTGTGAGGATAATGGAAATATATATGCTGCATTTAAGGAAATAAAATATCAAATATGTTGGTAATTAGCGAATAACTCATCATTTTCAACAAGAATATTTCGATTTGTATCATCTGTTATTTATGTTATTTTCATCTTAAATAGAAGTAAAAGTTAAATGAATGTCTGGTCCGATTGTTTCTGAGATAAGGGAAATTTCCGTTCCCTCAGTTTACAACTAAACGTTGGACGAGGGAAAAGCGGAAATGAAGGGAGTTATGCGGAGATGTGTTTTTAATGGACAGGATATTAAATTGGTAGCTAGTAAGCCCACCCTTAGACAAGGGTGAATAAAGGCGTAATTTCAGTAAGTAGTAACTAATTCTGGTCAAGAAACACGATTAATGGGTAAATATTATAATTTAGCAAAAACATATTTGGAAAATTGTTTGTGGAAAAATGGCATTAGAAAGTTTTTGTCAAATGGGATGGTTAAAGGCCTAAAGGCTACAAGTAATGTAAAAAATTTGTATAAGTACTTTTACGCGGATTATTATAATAACGTAATAAATCAATGAAAATGACCCATTAACTTTAAAATATACTTATGAATTTAAATTAGGAAACAATTTAAGTTATGCTGAATGAGTGTGGAAAATAAAGAGAATTTATCCTTACAAATATCTGTCGTAATTTTCTTAAATAGTACGAATAGGGCATATTTACATGGGTTACTCTGATTGTTCAAAACATACATGTGTATTCCCTAGCATTTATTGCTACAATCTTGATTTTATACAGCTTAGCATCTACGTAAAATAATTATATCACAAATACGCGGAAGTACTGTTAAGCTCAATGTTATTAAATGTTAATATATCTCAATAAAATGTTTAGGGAAGAACCTTACAAATCATCGAGAACCATGATGAATTTAGTTGTTATTTTGATTTTCATTCCATCAAAGTGTTAGTTCCATATCCATAACAATTTTCGGTGCTGTGACTTTTGTTTTATAATGACACGAAATGAAAACATACTAAAGACTTCGGTGACATTTATATGAACATTTTTCACATACGTAACAAAATTCTTATAAGAGGATGTGTTTAAATATATACAATTTATATATTTTTACCTATCATCAAACTAGATATAACTTTTTGGTTTGGCCCTCATTACCCACTGATATATTACGCAACTTGGTTCGTGTATACGAAAATTGTTATAGATAAAAAAACCATTGATTGGGTGTTGTAAGACAACATAGTTTCACAATACGTAGGTATCGTAATCAACATTAGAAATTTTTAAACTTGACGTAAAAAATTCCTACTACGTAGTGCTTAAAAACTCCTACCTACATAAACTTAATCCTTAATATATTAGAGCATGTGATCGTCTAAATCATGTATTCGATGGTGGCTGGCTTATAAACAATGGATTATGATGGAAGGAAAGTAATCCAAAATTAAGTAAATTAATTTAGTTTCGCACCAATTCGCTGTTGTAAAGGCGAATTAAGAAAACATTTAACGCCCAAAGGAGTAGACAGGCTCTTGTAGATGTTGTTGAACAAGAGGTAATTTTAACCGCATTCAACGTTTCTTTCGTCTTCTCTCTGAATTACTTACGTAACTGCATCTTTAAAAATCGTAGTCCTTAAATCTTGTCTTAAATTTGAACATTTGAATTAAATTAAAAACTTTTATTATAAACTAATTTAGAATTCGCTTCTTTTATATGAAATACAGGTATTGGGGCATATAGATGAAGACAATTTTATCTTTAAGTAACACAATATTTTGCTCGCATTAATTAGGCCAATATCACACATTGCATATGAACTCTACTCAGCATTCCAAGGATTTACTGAAATTGTTATACCAGCATTCTGTTATGTTGGACCATACTAGGAGACCGGTAGCTTCTAACATACTATATTTATATAGAATACAAGTAGATACGTATAATCGAATTAGTTTATTTCCACAATTTTACATTTCAATGCCTCTGCTAAGTACAGCACTTGCCAGCTGGGTAAAAATTTTAATATCTTAATCAAACCATTCAATTCGATTCTGAATAATTATTACGTACGTAAATTGCTGCTTAATTTTTTGTTTGAAGGTTATTTTTGACGATGGAAGGATTGTGAAGGAAACAGGATTTTTCCAGACATTTGCCATCGTTCAGTGAAAACAAGAAAACAGTTTTCTTGTTTCACTGAACGATGGCAAATGTCCGGAAAAATGCTGCTTAATATATCCTTAAAGATGAACGCCATAAAAAATAGCATAGCTTTTTGTTTTTTCTCATTACATTTTCAAACAATGAACGCTATGAAACTGTCTCTTAGCTCTTAAAATTAAGGTATGTTTTTATTTGAAAAATTTGTATAGGTAATATAACATGATTGAATTCCATAATTTAGATATAGAAGTAGTCGATATCCTAATCAAATCCAATCAGTATGAGACAAGAATAATGTCCTCTCCCATCAGACATTCTGGTTCCACCAATAAAAGCGTTTAATAATTTTTACAACTTAAATCTAGAATGGGCATTATGCCCTAACTATAAAAGTTGAGATTAATAAATTGAAAATAAATAAATACATACAGATCGTCAATTTATTTCTCCCAAGTGTAATATAAAAAGGTATATGTTTTTTTTTTTTCAGAAATGCAATGAATTTTGTATTATTACATTCATTCTGCATCATCAACTATCATATGAATGTTTTCAAAATATCACAAACTTGTATATAACATAAATAAAAATTACAATATTTTTTTTATTTTTCTTTAAACTTTTAAATTTAAATTTAAATTAAATCAACTCTACTTAACATCATGGTTGTAGGAAAATAAAAGCAAAACACGCCAACAGATTAGTTATTACACAACACAGAACGTACAAAGTTAACCGTTGTGACCGGTAACAGGTCAAGTGAAAAGATAAAGGCAGGTTAGATGCGTTTACTAAAAGTAAAGCGTAACTGCCGCATGAAAATTGTGCCTTGGAAAAAACATTTTATCCAATATACTTATGTACTTTTGCTGTTAAAATTGTTTTAGAAGCTAGAACCTATTGAAGTTTTTCAATTTGGTTAATAATTTGACAAACCTAATATTGATTCGTTTAAAAACCATAATTAATTCTGACATAATTTTTAGTTGAAAACTTTATATCAACGAATTAAAGTACAGTAACGGGATTCCAAAATCTTTTTACCCTAGTTATTGCATTTGATAGTAATTTAGATTGCGTATACCATATTCCGATGTAAATACATATTTTAAAACTATAAATTTTTTCAAATAAATAGATGTTGTGACCACCGCGCAAAGATAGGACAGATACTAAATTGATGAGAGAAGTCCTAGAACTATGACAGATATTTAATATTCTAGTGATTGGATCCACGAAATCCATAATTTATTCTGGTTCTGATTGTTTATATTGTTAGCCAGTGGCCTAACATCATTGGGCTTGGAGATGTTTTTGGATAAAATTTTGGCTAAAATTTTTGATAATGCCTTGAAAAGTGAAGTTAAGTACACCCCTTGTATACGTATGTTGGCTTTTTATCCTATTTCATAAGGTCATTTTCAGACGAACAATATTGAGGAATGGCAGGGACGTTTCAGTAGGTACTATTTTGTTTAGATACTGTTTTGATTACTCTACTTTAAACTCTTAGAATAAATTATAAAAGATTGCGTATTACTTATTAACTACTCGTTTGTTATAAAAGAATATCGGAGTTTTAACCTTTTGCAGGTTGTTACGTATAACTTTAAAGTATGACTCATAAGTAGCCCAAGGAAATTTGTGTTCAGAAACCTAGGCATGAATTAGCATCAATGTCTTTATTGTTTTAAGTTGTTACAGGCTCTAAAGCCTTTAGACTACTTTTGAAAGCTAAATGTTGTGTGCACAACAATAAAGATTTTCTGGACCATGTCTTTTTTCAGTGATGAATCAACCACTAAACCTCAGTGGACATATGAACACAATTTCCGTATTTAGGTCTCAAAAAGCCAATTCCTTAAGGTTTAAAAAAGAAAACACGAGACTTTCCTTAAATTGAATTTCTTGTATGCCATATCTAAGGGGAAAGCGGATGGGCCTTTATTTTTTTTGAAAAAAAGAGCTGTAACTGGTATTTCTTATCTTTATTCTCTAGAACTATGGTTATTTCCTCAATTTGAAGACGGTAAATCACAGAAATTAACTAGGAAGAAAGATGGGAGTACCGCCTCGCTTTCATAACTCAGTACACTTGAGTTAACTCAGATGGGTTGAACGTCACTATACTCGAACGCTGGATTAGCCACAAGGGGCCTAATGATAGAACTTGTTCGCATGGCCTCCACGTTCTCCCAACAAGTGAATTTCTACCTTTGGGGTTTCATAAGTGAATTCCGTATATGTACCATCTCTACCAGCTGACCTACCCGCCTTAAATAGCAGGGTTGAAGGAGCTGTTGCAACAATCACTCCAGATGAAAGTTTTGGGAAGAACCCATGCTATCGACTCGATGTGTTGACGTGTGACGAATGAAACACTTTGTAAGTGTGCTCAAATTGAATACTTCTAAAGCTTGTAGGTTACAAGCTATTTCAGTTGCACTTTAATTGTAAGCATTAAATCATAATTTTAGGTTTGATATAATGAATAATAACAAAACTATTTTCAATATATATATATATTATATATTATATATATAATATATATATATATACATATATATATATATATACAAAATTAATAGTATAATAAAAACTGCACACAATATTCTACAAGCTTCACCTTTAACCAAAAAATGTGTTTTACTAATCCACCTAAAGTAATTTTTAAAAAGCCTCAAAATTTGAAAAACATATTAGTAAGACCAAAAATACCGTCTGATGAGCTAACTCAAAATTTAAACAAACCTTTTGGCTGTGAACCCTGTTTTAAAGCCTCGCTGCAAAACATGGAATTTAATAATAAGTTCAAAACATTTCTGTAGCAGCACAACGAAAAGAAATTATCCGATAGTTGGTAAAATTACTTGTGAATCCAGCAATGTCCATTTACCAATTGTCATGTAAAGACTGTCCGAAGGACTACATTGGTCAGCCCATAACTCCATTGCACATTAGAATGAACAAAAAATCGCAGCGATACAAATCTTAAAATTAAATCAAATCCTATTTCGGCCCATGCAATGGAGCATAACAAAAAAATTCGATGAATGCTTTTTCTCTAAAATAGTATTACCAAAATTCAGAACCCCCATAAACTTAAAATAAATTATTTAGAAATAGCTCATCAGAGGGTGCTACAAACTAAACATCCGGATGGTCCTAAATTTAAGGTACGGATAGCAGTATGTATAAATTACACGTTACAATTTTAATTTATAACATTACACATTTAACTACACATTTTATTTATAACTTTATATTCCTTGTATTACGCAAAATTATTTACTCTTTTGTACGTAATTCAAAATTGGTTTTATTAACATATGACGTTTCTTTTGTTTATTATTTTTTTGTTGATATATTTACTTATTTACGTACTGTATATCTCTTTGAAAATGTCTTACGACGAAATATAGAGAATTCTTATGTTCTTTTCTTCTATTTTTTTTTCTATCTTATTGAAGATATATATATATATATATATATATATATATATATATATATATATATATATATATATGCATATGTATATCCTGTTTGATAAAAAAAATTTCTTAGGGACGGTGTTTAATACAAAGTCCTATTCTTATATTTAAAATCCCTCCACGATACTCCCTACTGCTCTTAAAAATTTGGTTTGATTAGCAGATATTAAATACGCATTATGTTAATCTGTTCTTTAAAAATATTATAATGTAACAGCACCATCATATGTCTAGTTAATTTAAGTAATGTTTCTAGTCTTAAAAAGCATAGATTAACCCTAAAAGTAACCATGCCTTTTTTCTTAACATGCCGTGGTAATCGCTGATAAGTAAAGCGGTTATTCAGATGATACGATAGGATGTTTTAGTCAACATATAATTTTAACTGTGTATTTTAGCAAATATTAAATATGCAATGTTTGATTCCTTATGTACTGTAGATATCAAAGAAAAAGTTACTACCTAGATAACCAGTCCTATAGATAACTCATCTATGTCACCTGAAATACTATAGAAGAGAATAAACTACAACAATTGGATATAAAAATAATGAAAAATAGACTTTTCAGATTTTGTTTAACGTCTACATATCGTTGATCGTCAACGCAAAATCAACAGTTTCAAAATTACATAGAGCCCCATTATTTGTGATTTTATGTGTGTGTTAACTGAAAACAAAGAAATTTTACTTTAAGATTCCTCCATGGTTGCCCAAAAAACAGTTTATTAGTAACTATATAAAATACTGGAAGGAAATTCCAGTTTGTTTCACAATAGCATTCTGTTCAAAAGTCTACTTTTTTGCTATTAGCGTTTTCTAACGGATGGTGGACGAAACATTGCGTCCGCATGCACAAAGGTGGTCAACAATCAACACTTTTTGAGTAGCTTTTTTATGTGATTTTATGAATTATAATTTTTTAGTTATACGTAAAAAACTGCAAGTTTTAAAACTCCGATATTCATTCATAACAATCTGGTGGTTTATAAGTAATATACAATATTCTATTATTTATTCTAAGAGTTAGAAGTATCATATTACCAATTGTACCTAACAAAAGAGTATAAGTAGGTCTTCAAGCAATAAGAAGCTTGTAGGAACTGGAAACGGAATCAAATATACAGCTTGTCCGGACAAGTGGAAAATTACTTGCCAAGACTTCAGCTATTTTTCTCTCTCTTACCTTAGCAGAGTTGTAACCTAAGATATGAATTTGTAAAGCATTTTATTCAACCAGTAATATATGTCAGCAGAATAATGTATCAACTTAATGAGATACTTGACGGCTGAAAATAAGGATGAGAGTTTTCCTTTGTTTTTGAGACAGGTGAATAATAATCCCTAGCTTCTGTGTGTAACACCACTAATTCTGCGTCAGTTTTTTGAAGGAACAGAGATTTTTATGAGTAAGTATGGGGACGCAAAATATATATCTAAAAATGCATTTTTTAACATAACCCAGATTAAACTCCCACATAATAAAATAAGGAAATAAGGAAGATTATTACTCTATTTGTAATATCTTCAATGAAAATTACTGCAGTGGCAAACATAATTCGTGGTACTTAAATTGATGGGACCCTTTCTATAATTTTCTGTCGAAATCTTTGAATTAAAATTTAATTAGGTACTTGCACACAATATAAGCACATGCAATAACCTTGCAGATATATCACCATAAACAGTGATTACAATATATAACTAGAACATATTTTCAATTCACATTAATTCATAACCACTTTAAGGAATGAAACCCACACACACACTCACACACACTCACTCACACACGCACGCACACACACACACACACACACACACACACACATTCACGTCCAAACAAAATCCAGCATATTAAAAACCAATATCAAAGCAAGAGTGCAAGAGATAATATCAATACGATAACAAAAAACAATACTGTAGTAAAAACAATAATCATAATTAATACAAAGAAATAAAATAAACACCATAACAACAACTAAAGTAAATTATCGGTAACCATTACCAAGAAATAAACCATAACAATAACAAACAACTACTAGCAATAACATCGAATAACAACAACAAAGAATGAAAAGTCACAAACCTTAATAATTATTGGGGTATTTATAAGTGATTGTCACCGATTACATTGTACTTTAAAATGTATACAGGTATATCCACGATATTCCGGTTTTTTGTAGGCAATAATGTGCAAAACTAGGTGTGCTAGTGTGAAATAAAAACCTTAATCTCTAATAAAACACTAATGTAAAATAAAATAACTCTAATATTTAGGAGATATTAGTTAGCATATTAATTATGCAATCCATAAAAACTACACGTAAATATATAATACCAAATTTATTCATTTATGAAAGTCTTTACATAATCCACTTTTTCCTAAATGATCTAAAATTACATTCTTCTTACGTAATCTGATCCGACCAGAAGAGATTATTGATTTTGTTTTAATCAGATTACATCATATAATGTCAGTTGTTGCAACAAACCAATATACACTATATAAAATAAGACTGCAATGTAATAAAAAAAACATAGGTTTAAGCGCTTATACTTATAACACATCATTAAGAAAAGAGTATTACCTCTAAAGTTAATGTTTCAATACTTTTATATATATTATAAAAAAGAATGAACTTAACGTTTGGACTATAATATTCTCTTTGAAGGAAAAGCAGTATTTTATTCCATTGTTTGTACAACTCTGCGAGAGGGAATTCTAGATCAGAAGCCTCTTGTATAAAGCACTCTTTCCGTTTGAAATGAGGATAAAGTCAGTATTTTCTTGGCTCTGTTGTCTCCTATTAAGGGGTAAATATGATTTTGACCGTTTTAAATCATTCAATATAAATTTATTTCTTTTATTATTTGAAATTAGTTAAAAGCGAAATGACGGGTACAATGCAATGTTATCTAACTACTAGGTTGTTTACATGTGGAATTTTAGTAAAACTTACCCACGATTTTATCGAGATTCGTCTATATAAATAAATTGTTTTGAATAACTTATAAACACCTAGCAAAAATCACGAAAGAAAGATGCATGAAATAGAGTACATACTTACATAATTCACCTAAGAGGCTCAAGAAGGAACGACTATCCATCTCAGGGAATTTTAGAACGTGATAGAAAAAGAATACGTGAATATAGTGTACTCTTTTACGACAGGAAATTGCGTGCGTAGCCGCGGGCAGCTGCTAGTTTAAGTAATACAATACTTGAAGACATTTTGTTTCATTCTCCATTTAATTAATTTAGTAACATTCATAAAGATTTTATATGTTGGATTATTGGTAAATAAAAAATTATATGTTCAAAGTTACAACTGGCTCAACTTAGATCGCTGTTTCTAATATCTCGAATCTGGAACATCTGCTACCCAAACTTCTGCTGTTGTAAAGCTTCAAAGCTGTAACAAACGCATGAACATTAATGAACGCAAACTTAATATTAATTATTGCACTTTTACTGCTAATTACCTGTACAAACATCCATGAATAAATATTTTTTTATTGTCCTTTAAATTTCCGTTTTAAAGTTTTAGAGAGCGTTCAAGAAAGAATTAACACTCTCTGAATTTTTGTAAAAATTTCCTCAAATTATTTGGGGTTAAAAGTACTTCGTAACAATAAAATATTTATCAAACCGTAAGAAAAAGGTGTTCAAGATACTTTTATAAAAACAAGATTTCGTTAGGTCAAACTGT
>NW_025779212.1:0-28844 GCF_021130785.1 Homalodisca vitripennis
GAAATTCTTAGAAAAAATAGGTTATTCTTTTCTTGAACTCAGGCAAGTTTGTAGTTCTTTGTATGTAAAAGGTGAAAGGCATTACACATCGTTAATTTGAACATAAACTGTTCAAATTCCCTTATTTTTTTTTACGATCCATTTAAGTTGTTAATGGCTTCTATATAAGACTAGTAACCTTAAAAAATTTAGTTGGATAAACATATGTGTATTACTTATAAAATACTAACCGGGCAACAGAGTTTGCCTGAGGCATTTTTTCAATTACTAACAGTAGCTGTGCATAACTTCATGCCCCCGTTTGGGGGGGTTTTTTTTTGGCGCTAAAATTATTGTCCACTTAAATAAAAAATTTAATGTTTAACTATCATTGGTTACCAGGGCTGATGAAGAGAATAGGGAAAAATTGGCAGAAGGCTGTTAACTTAAATCAACGGTAAGGTTAATTTATATTTTGAGTTATTGTACTGAAATATAATGAGATTATGCACAACTCATAAGCACCTCGGCGTGATTGGAATAAATCATCCAAACATAGCCTAATGTTTACTTCCAAGTTCTGTTTGAGAAGTTGAGTATTTTTTTGATAGTCTGACTCAAACTCTAACTTTCTATCAACATGCTGCCTTTCTGTTTTAAACAGATAGGGACTTTTTTTCAAATAGTGAGTTGTGAGGTGCAAAATGGTTTCGAATTGCTATAGTTTTTTTAATGAATTCATTCTTTTTTTGCCGGACAAGCTGACTGCTATAACAAGTTAAAATTAAAAAATCAGTTTGTCTTGGAGTTCGAGGGGGGGGGATACCAGACTTTCCACTTTGTATCCCACAGAAACCCCTCCTTTTAATTCTTGGAAAGACATTATTTCTACTGTCAAAAATATATACAACGAATTAATATTGTGAGAATTAATCTTCTCCAATTCAATCTACTGTACTTCCATTCCAGCCAAAGTGAATCTTTTCATTTACTGGTTTAAAATTGCAAAGGAGACCACCAAAAATTAGATTAGGATCCAAAAAAAAAATTAGATTAAATAGGTTTTATTGAGCAGGATAAATTTAAGTCTTTAAAAATATACGTATCATTTTGAGAAACTATAAGTAATTTATAAATTTAACGCCTCCAGTGTATTTCTCATACATTATCTGTAAGCAATGAATAGGCCCTTTTTATGATGATGCGGCAAGTAGTTTTTTTGTTTTTAATTTCATAAAACATAATCAAATATACCTGAAATTATAAACGATATTAGATTATAGTTCGAAAATATTCACTATAAATATGTTACCTAAAAATGGTAAAATTGAATACAAGAAAAACTTACAAAAAAATTTTGTTTTTATTCATTTTATTTACTAATGACCTTGAAATAAAAAGATTTTTCCATCAAATAACTTATGTTTTGATGGCTATTTTTCACACAATTGTCCATAGTGACATCATATGAAATTTGATTATATCGCAAAAGATTCACAATTTTAAGGTTTGAACACAAAGATGTATAACTCTTGCAAGTTCTATATTTACAATGAAAATTGATTTTGAATAGGTGTTTTTCACCGAGCATAAACAAATCAAAACTGCCAAAAAATGTACTTTTTCATCAACAAGTTTCCATATAAATGTTTATTTGTATCTGCTTGAAAATACACAACATAGAGGTAATCCAAGTAAAAGGAAACTCCTTTCTAAACCGTCTTAGTAATAAATTATAGCTGAATTCCGATACTAGTTTATATATTTTTACGTTGTTTTTTCAGGTCGAACGGCTCGGACTCGAGCCGTATTATCGATTCAGACGCAGTCCCCTAAACGGCTCGGATCCGAGCCGCTAATCACTTGGGAGGGTTAAAAAATCAGCGAATCTTAAATTGGGTTTTAAGTTGTGTCAGTAGTAGTAATTTATACTAATCTATACTATATTTTATATTAAACAATATTGCCACTATTAATATGCAAGGCTACTAAGATACATATTAGTCCCATTATTCTCAATGAATACTCTCTTAAAACCTAAATTGTTGTAAACATATATTCATAGCATTTTTATATCCTTTTCCGTTGTGCTAAGCGCCAAATGAGTCCAGTGAAACCGCCTTCGATAGTGCTCAACATCATACTACACATGGTGTAGGTTCGATGTTTACCACAAAACAACATAAATATTCATGATTGAATATTTCTACAATGTATGTTTTGTGGTAATTGATAGTAAAGAATACAAAAAACGACAGCATTAATTTATCCACATGGGTTCTTATTTATGTTTTTCCCGTCTTAAAACTCATGTGGTTTGAAATAATTGTTTGATTTTTGCCAGATTTTTAGGGCTTATTTCAACAGTTCAATAACTACACCAATTTTCTGTTCATGTTGCTTTTTCCTAAAAAAGTAAATAGTGCAAGTTTGAAAAAAAAATTGAATGTCCAAGTTGAAATAACATTTTTATTTGTAATAAACTTTCCTTAATTTTTGGCATTCTGTTATTTTTTGTGGAAATTCTAGTAAAGTGCTGATGCTTACCAAAATTGAAAAAAAGTAAACAATTAAAAGTTTAACCACTCTTTTAACAATATAACATTAAGTAATTGTATTTATTATTTTCTTCTTTTTCCTCTGTAGCTTCCGTTACAAACTATCATTTCTATAATTCATTCTCAGATAAAGGAACCAAGCGGGTCAGACATATGTGTTATTTTGGAATTTAAATTCATTCTTTGGTAACATTATTTAAAACACCATTTTTTTGAGCTTTGAAGTGTAGAAATGATGACAAACAGTAGAAGAGAAATTGACAGTATTGCTTCAAGAAGAAGGACCTTTTCCTACCGCTCTAGTAAACCGGATTTTGGCTCATTTGTGTCCCCTGTAGTCCAATAATTCAAAGTAAGATGTCGTGGTCCTGAAATGCCTTTGGGTTTAGCAAACGACATCTTTCTAATTATGTGTAGTCTACTACTAGAAATTCTTAGAAAAATAGTTATTCTTTTCTTGAAACTCAGGCAGTTGTAGTTCTTTTGGTATGTAAAAGGTAAGGGCAATTACACATCTTTAATTTGAACAATACTGTTTCAAATTCCCTTATTTTTTTACGATCCATTTTAGTTGTTATGGCTTCTATATAAGACTGTAACGTAAAAAAATTAGTTTGGATAAACATTGTGTATTATTATAAAAATACTAACCGGGCGCACAAGGTGGAGGGAGGGAGGGTTTTTTTGCCTGAGGCATCTTTTCATTTACTAACAGTAAGCGGCATACTTCCATGCTTGTTTGGGCGCTAAACAATTATTTGTTCTTAAATAAAAAAATTTTAAAGTGTTTTAAAACTATCATCGGTTACAGGCAGCTGATGAAGAGAAGAGGTGGAAAAATTGGCAGAAGGGACTGTTAACTTAAATCCACGTAAGTTTTAATTTTATATTTTGAGTATATTGTTACTGAAATATAATGAGTATCACAACTCATAAGCACCCCACGGCCGTGATTGGAAATAAAACTTCCTCCAAACATAGCCTAAATGGTTTACTTCTCAAGTTTTCTGTTGAGAAGTGGAGTATTTGTTTGAAGTCTGATTCAAATACACTTCTACAACAGCTGCTTTTGTTTTAAACAGATAGGGTACTTTTTTTTCAAATAGTGATGTGAGTGTGCAAAATGTTTTCGAATTGTTTATAGTTTTCGAATGAATTTCATGTCGTTTTGCCCGGAAGAAAGCTGTTGCTATACAAGGTTTACAAAGTTAAAAAAATCAATTGTTTGAGTTCAGATCCAGACTTTCCACTTATGTTATCTCATAGGAAGACCCCTCTTTAATCTTTGGAAAGTACATTATTGTACTGTCAAAAATATATACAAAATTATAATTGTTAAATAAATCTTTCAATTCCAATCTACATGTACTTTTCCCATTCCAGGTCAAACGTGGAATCTTTTTCATTTACTGGTTTAAATGCAAAGGAGACACAAAATAGTATTAGGATCCAAAAAAATTAGATTAAATAGTTTTATTGAGCAGAAATTTAAAGTCTTTAAAAATATACGTATCATTTTGAAACTATAAGATTTATAATTAAAAAATCAGCGAATCTTAAATTGGGTTTAAGTTGTGTCAGTAGTAATTTTATAATTGAGGCTGTAGCTAGAATAAGGGCCTATGGCTCCTAAACTTAGTTTTGCTGTACACTCTGTTAAAGTTTTTGCACATGTACCAAAACTACTACAATGCCGATAAATAAATATAATAACATAATATTAATAAACATTTTATCACTTTTATACTTTTATTTTACGTACAATGTACATTTCGGAATCATTGATTCCATCTTCAGGTACAAAAAAATTTTTGTACCTGAAGATGGAATCAATGATTCCGAAATGTACATTGTACGTAAAATAAAAGTATAAAAGTGATAAAAGTTTATTAATATTATGTTATTATTTAAAACACTTTTAGAGGCTACATCTCTAACATAAATAAATATAGTAAAAGCCGATAAAGTTTAAAAAGTATCTTATTTTTTAATAAGTTTTCACTTAATGTTATAGGCCCTTTTTAAATAGACGATTTTTTTACTTTTAGTTTTGTCTATTAAAGAAGGGCCTCCACAAAAGTTTTGTTGCTATGGATACTATTTAATATATTTTTAGAATTCAATTATTTTGTTTATTAACCCTTTGGATGCCAACGTACCGGTATTACGGCCGTCGGCTACTCAACTGAAAATCGCCAACGGCCGTAATATAGGTACGTCACGTTTTTCACCTGTAATTTTCTTATAGTTCATCTTATTGCCGCGAAATTTTGACTAATCGATAGTCGATTAGTTGCTTTGCAACCACAAAGTAGTTAATTCGTTTATGGACTGTTTGTTTGGTCGTATTTGAGCTTCGCAGCTGTTGAATTGTTTTGTCGAGATTGAGGTTACGTTCGTGTTGCTATGCGTTGTTTACGTTTGTAATTCTCTCATTACTTTTGATGTTAGGCGCATTTTTACTATGCCCCTTTTATTAGATTCATTGGTACTTTGGGATTATACAGACCACACCTAGACATGAATCGTTATTTGACATTTAGCTTCAACTGATTAATAGATTAGCGTAGAACAATATTTCGTCGATATAAAACAGGAATTGTCTTATCGCAAACCCCTCCCCATCCTCAGACAGTTGACATTTAGCTTCTACTGATTACTAGATTAGCGTAGAACAATATTTCGTCAGTATAAAACAGGAATTGTCTTATCGCAAACCCCTCCCCATCCTCAGACAGAGGTCAAAGTCGAGCGGTGTAGTAGATAACGTGATTGCAGAGTCTCGCCGCCCGTTCGCTTTGTTTGTACTTTCGTATTTTACCCCTAAATTTCTCCAAACACAAAAATTCAACAAAAACAAACATTACCAAACAAAAACTAAACTCTTTATTGAAAAAAAAACACACACAAAACTTGTCATTATTCTTGATCAAGACTCCGCCACCCAAAATGCGAGTGCCTCCGGCCGAAGGTGCTTCCGAAGCTCGGGCTGATGTCAACGAAAGAAAAACATCCCTCGAGATAGTAACTATCAGTAAATATAATTATAGAGGGGCTGATCAGAAATATAAATTGAATTGTAATGGAAAGGCAATTATGTACCGTGCAAAAAAACTTAAATAATCATGTGATGCCGCGCGGCCTGCCGTAATCGAGATTCTCGAGAAAGATAAGATAACAGCGACCACAATACCGATCACAATACCTGGAAATGCTTGTTGATTGATGGAATGTTAGTTCTGTTACTCAAATACATCGTTTTATAATGTTCTAAGTTCATTGAAAAAAGTTTAAGCGAATCTGACCTCATTAACAATTGATAATCTTTGTAAGTTTGTAATTTTGTAATTAAAAAGTTGTTTTTTCGTTCTACAATGTTTGTTTATAATATATCTATAAATTTATACGTTTGTGTTTTTCATAGTGGTGTGGTTGGTATAATCCCAAAGTACCGATTTGTATAGTGTCAAATATTGATTTGTGAATATAGTGTAACATTACATACAACGTCCATGCAAATTACAAAAACTGTGCCCGTGTCACATTTAGTGAAAAAAATCATAACTGGACTTCTATATAAGGTAGACTTTTGAAATTTTGTAATTAGGTTACGGGTTAGATATAGTTTACTAGGATATAACAGGAAATCAGCATACATTTTCTTTTAAACCACTTATTTGTAAAAATGTTTTTTGGAAATTTTAATTTTTTTTTTCTTAATTTTTAACTTTTTTATAAGTTTAAAATTACATTTATGCAACTAAAATTTACCAACAGAACAAGGGCATTTCATAAGCAAAATAATGGTAAAAAATCATCAATATCTGTTAAAAAATAAAAAAGTTATGATACATTTAGTGAAAGCTTGCAAAACTGCTGTAAATGCCCTTGGCGTTTCTGGGTAGTACTTTTGGAAAATGGGCTGGCATCCAAAGGGTTAAGGTAAATAAAGCACATATTGTTTGACAATATCCAATATTCTAACATTTTTATTATGAAAAAGGTCAAACCGAGTTTGCTTGAAGGCAAATAAATGGTTAGGCCTCCATAATATTAATATACAACATGAAAAATGGCCTATATAAAAAAGAAATACTTCACAGTTTTAGTCTTTTCAATACAACTTTGGTTTCAATCCATGACACAATCGTCTTCTAAGTCAAAGTCGTCGTCACTGGTATTGTTATCATTAACATTTTCCACTTGAGTTTTCTATTGCATCATTGGTTTTCTGTGAAGACTAAAATATTTCTTGGTAGAAGCTTCTACTTTCTTTGGCATAAGGGAAAAGATCAGTAATGTCTTTAATTTTTACCGCCTTTAAAGGTTTTGAGGGAAGTCGTTCCAGAGTCAACTGTTCAGAGTGAGTGATCATAAATTTAAAATGGTTGGAAAATCTGAGAACTGTAGTTTTGAGAAAACTGGCAATAGAACCACAACTTTTGAAATTAATTATGCAGTACTTTTGGATTCTAAATGTATCTCCTTTCGTTTTTTGGTGTTTTTTCAAAGTAGGGTATCAAAGCTTTGTCCCAATTGAGAAGAATTGAGTCATCATGAACCAGTTCAAAGGGGCTTGGGTTGTCTCGACAAGTTATTATATTTTCAAGATATGGCTTCATCGTCTCAATAGTTTCTTTCTTTTTAATACTGGATTTCATAATCCCAAAGTTTCTGTTGCATTGCCCAAACGAGTGCCCTCTAACAGGGTACAGATGTGTTATAGCTACTTTCAGTGTTTTTGATAGCCAAGAACAAAACCTTAGCATTGTAATGTTCTTATTCTGCCCTCCAGCAGCGTCTGAAAAAAGAACAATCTCTTTGATGTTAGGATTGATATTAACTTTGTCTTGAATAAAGTTAAAAAGAAAAGAAGTAACAGTGTTTGGGCCTTTTTTTGAGGCATGTTCAAGAAGTGTGTAGAATCTTGATGAGTTGTCATTGTGACAATGAATGTTAAAAACAAACAACCACAGTAATCTCTTATAAAACTGTTTTGTAACATTTATCTTCGGCAAAGGTAGATTCTGTGCGTAATCAAACTCGATGACGAGAAGATCATCTCTGGTCTTGCAATCACTAATGTATTCTTGTTTTATTGAGATGTATTTTTCTGCCTTCTTTTTGTGCAACTTGTAATCTGGAATGCATGGATGATTTGGATCTATCTCTATATTTCTTTCACACTCCGTACAAAAATCACACACATCAGTTTTTGGTCTTCTTACAGTAAAATTAGTATCCCTGTAAAACTTAAAATATGTTTTATAAGCCATTCTTAAGGGTTTACCAGACTTCTCTTCATAATTATTCTTGAAATAATGAAAACAGTATTTTGGGACTCAGACTCGGATTAATCAAAATACAGTCTGTTTGTACGGGTTTGTGTAATGACTTCCACGATGTGGAATGCTTTGAAAATGATCCATAGCCAACTTCCAAACATCTTCTTCAAGTTTTCTTTGTTTACCATGTTTCCCCCTTTTTTCAGTGAATGAAACCGTTTTGCAATAACTTACTTTGAATAACTCTTACTCTCTTGATGCTGATTTTGTAAACTTCCGTAAGAAATGATCTACAAACAGGAAATTCAATGCCATTTTTCTTTATATGATATTTCCATGAATTTTCTCTCACTACCTTTGGATTAGTAGTGAGAGAAAATTCATGGAAATATCATATCACTACCTTTGGATTAGTCCCTCTAAGTCCAACCCCTCGTCCTCGTCGTGAGGGACGGGCAACGGCTCAAAGAGACGGCTAACGGGGCTCTGGTGAAGCTATGTCAGGTCTAGCAAGCCGGTAGTGGATAAAACTTGCTTTCAAAAATAAGAACAGCCTCGGAAAGGATGGAAATTTACGGCAACGACCCGGCAATTGTTTAAGGTTAAGATTTGGTACAATAAATGTTTGTGACGCTTAGGAACAAGTTAGAAGAAGTAGTAGAGATGATGAAGAGAAGAAGAATAAACATAATGGGAAATCAGTGAAACAAAGTGGAAAGGTAGTGGAAGTAGAGAAGTGGGACAGGGATACAGGATTTGGTGGTCTGGAGGAGAAATTGGAAGAAGAAATGGAGTAGCTATAGTCATGGACAAAAAGATGACAAGCAGAGTGATGAAAGTGGATGTGGTAAGTGAAAGAATTATTAAGGTTACGGTCAGAAATGGAGGGGGAGATAATGGACATAATACAGGTATACGCACCACAAACAGGATGCACGACGATGAGAAGAGAGAGTTTGAAGAGGATCTGGAAAGACAAGTAAAAGAAGAGAGAACAATAATAATTGGGGATTTTAACGCACAAGTGGGTAAGTTTAGACAAGGATATGAAGAGGTAATGGGATGTTATGGAATAGGAACAAGGAATTTAGAAGGAGAAAATTTACTGGATTTTTGTTTAAGGAATGATATAGTGATAGGGAACACCTGGAACAAGAAAAGGGATAGCCACAAATACACAAGATACAATTGGAATGGTGAACAGCCAAGTTTAATAGATTATATATTAGTGAGGAAATGCCTGCAGCCATACATGGCAGATGTAAAAGTTATACCCAGTGAAAGTATGGGAGGAGATCACAGGCTGGTGGTAGCTGATTTTCAAAGAATGAGGTTTGGAAAGGATACATGCAAAAGACTAACAAGAATCAAGACATGGAAGTTAAAAGATACGAAAGTTAGAAGAGGAGTTTGTAAATAACATTAGAGGAGCGATACCCAAGGGGGAGGTCAAAACAGGAGAGGAGGAATGGACAAATTTCAAGAATGCTATAGTCAAAGCTGCAGAAGAAACATGTGGACGAACTTCAGGTAAAAGAAAGGGATAAAGAGACCCCTTGGTGGAATGAAAGAATTGCTGAAGCAGTTAAAAAACAAAAATAGAGCTTGGCGAGAATGGTTTAAGGATAGGTCAAACGAAAAGAGGGATAAATGGGAAGAGACTTGCAAGGGCATCAGCAAAGATGATGAAGGAGGCAAAGGAGAGGACATAAAAGGATTTTGAGGAAAAACTGAAATCAAACTTCAAAGGAAATAAGAAGATTTTTTATGGGGTGATAAGGAACAAGACGAAACCTAAAGAAATGTTGACTAAGGTGGTGGATGTTTCAGGGGAAATCAAATGGGAGGAGAAAGAGGTTTTGAAGACGTGGAAAGAGTATTTTAAGGAACTACTGGAAGGAACAGAAAATGAAGAGGAAAGAAGAGATATGACAGAGGAGACAGAAGATGAAGAGGATTTTAGTATGTGCGAATTGGAAAAAGCGGTTAAAGAGATGAAAGAGGGGAAATCTGCGGGAATAGACGAGCTGACGGCTGAGATGATAAAGGCGGCGGGCCCATTGGGAATTCAATGGTTGTACAGAGTGAATGAGAGTGATTTGGAAGGAAAAGAAGATACCAGAAGACTGGAAAATGGGAATAATAGTACCGATTTTTAAGAAAGGCAATAAGCAAAAATGCGAGAATTACAGGGGAATAACTTTGTTGTGCCATACACAAAAAATTTATGAAAAAATACTGTTTGCAGAAAATTAGACCAGTACTGGAAGAAACAGGAAGAGAGGAGCAATGTGGTTTTAGGAAAGGTAGCGTAGGTCAACGGTGGATGCTATTTTTTGTGATGAGACAAGTGTTAGAAAAGAGGTGGGAATACGGAAAAGATACAATGGTAGCGTTTATAGACCTACAGAAGGCATATGATAAGGTACTGAGAGAAAGGATATGGGAGAGTATGAGAAAGAGAGGATTGCGTGAGGGAATAATAGAAAGAATAAAGAACCTGTACGGCATATGTAAAAACAGGGTAAGAATTGAAGAAAAATATACAGATACTTTTAAAACAGAGAGAGGAGTAAGGCAGGGAAGCATATTGTCACCTTTCCTTTTCAATATTATAATGGATGAAATTATTCTAGAAGTACAAGGAAACAGAGGAGCAGAAGAACTTAAGACAATAGCATATGCGGATGGACATAATGATATGGGAAAATAGGGAAGAAGAGTTAGAACGAGAGTTAAACAAATGGGCAAAAGTGGCGAAGAAATATGGTTTAGAGATGAACATACAAAAATGTAAAGTAATGAAAGTAGAGAGAAGGGATGGAAATAACAAAGACGTGTTAGTTGAAGGAAAAAGACTTGAAAAGGTGAAGGAATTCTGTTATTTAGGAAGTATCATAACAGATAGGGGCACAATAAGAGAAGAGATAGGAAACAGAATATGGAAGAGTGGAAAGTTTTTCAATATGGTGAAGAAGATTGTGTGGAGTTGGAACATTGGGAAAGAATCAAAAGTATTGATGTATAAATCTTATTTCCAACCAATTTTATTATATGGAGCAGAGACGTGGACGTGGACTAAAAATGATTTAAGCAGATTGCAAGCTGCAGAAATGAGATTTTTAAGAGGGATAGAGAAGACTACAAGAAGAGATAGAATAAGGAACGAAATAACCAGAGAAAGATTGAAGGTAGTTTCACTGCAAGAGACAATGGAAGGAAGAAGAATACAGTGGATGGGGCATGTGAAGAGGATGGGAGATAATAGAATGCCCTAGAATAGCACTGGAGAAGGAGGAAGGAGGAAGAAGACCAAGAGGAAGACCGAGAGGAAGATGGGAGGACCAAGTGTGGAAAGACATAGAGAGAAGGGGACTACAGAAAATACAGGTGGATGAAGAGGAGACCTGGAAGGATAGATTAAAGTGGAGGAGGCTGTGTACGACGACGACCCGTGAGAACGGAAACGTCTGACGATGATGATGATGATGATGATGACCTTTGGATTAACAGTAACCTTTTTGTGCTCAGATTGTTGGGGCTCCATGCATCCAGAAAGATAGGTGTCTTGCGCCTCTTTTGTTTTGACCATTGTAAAAACTATTGAAAATATCATTTTGATCTGAGTTTTCAAAATTCTCAAAAGCACTTATTATTACAGCACTTGCGGACAACATTATAAACCTTACCCTCAAACAATTTGTTTACTTTTCTTAGATTCATAACCTAAACCAATGTCTCGATTACTTTTCCTCTCATTGTCTTTCCACTTTTCAATGTTCACTCGTTTTCGTTTAGCACCTTTCTTCACATAAGTGTTTAGAACACTGTCTCTAAAACTAGAACTACTATCCATTTCACAACAGTTTTGAGTAATTAATATTAACTAAATATAATGAATAAACAAAACAAATTCGAAGATGCGAAACTGTCAACAATCAACTCACAGACTCAAAATGCTGTCTATTGAAAAAGGGCTCATAACATCAGCTGACTAAATTTGTTCTACCAACCTCAAAAAACGAAATAGCTCCATGAAACTTGGTGGACAAATAGAATATACTATGGGGAATCGTTTAATAACATCTCCGCAAAAAGGGCCTATAGTGTTATAGGCCCTTATTCTAGCTACAGCCTCAATTATACTATATTTTATATTAAACAATATTGCACTATTAATATGCAAGCTACTAAGATATCATATTAGTCCTTATTCTATTGAATATTCTCTTAAAACTAAATTGTTTTAACATTATTTATGCAATTTTTATATCCTTTCCGTTGTGCTACGCAATGTCAGTGAACCGCCTGATAGTGCTAACATCATACTACACATGGTTAGGTCCGATGTTTACCACAAACAACATAATATTCATGATTGATATTTCTCAATGTATGTTGTATAGTAGTAAAATACAAAAACGACACCATTAATTTATTCCACATGTCTTATTTATGTTTTCCGTCTTATAACTCATGTGTTTGAAATAATTGTTTGATTTTGCCAGATTTTTAGGGCTTTTCAACAGGCAAGAACTACACACCTTTTTGTTCATGTGCTTTTTTCTAAAAAGTAAATGTACAAGTTGAAAAAAAATTGAATGTGCAAGTTGAATACATTTTTATTTGTAATAAACTTTCCTTAATTTTGGATTGTTATTTTTTTGTGAATTCTAGAAAAGTGCTATGCTTACCAAAATTGAAAAAAGTAAACAATAAAAGTTAACATCTTTTTAACATATAACATTAAGTAATTGTATTTATTATTTTTCTTATTTTCTCTGTAGCTTCCGTACAAACTATATTTCTATATTCTTCCAGAAAAGAACCACAGACATTTATTTTGGAATTTAATCATTCTTTGGAACATTATTTATACACAATTTTTTGTGCTTTGAGTGTAGAAATGATGAAAACAGTAGAAGAGAAATTGACAGTATTGTTTCAAGAAGAACTTTCCACCCTCTAGTAAACCGGATTTTGGCTCTTTGTGTCCTGAGTCAATAATTCAAAGTAAGGTCATGTGGTCCTGAAATGCCTTTGGTTTAGCTAACACATCTTTCTATTATAGTTATCTTTATTATTGTATGCAAAACAATACCAGTTGAAATCGCATGTTAAGTGTAAGGTTGAATTTGCATTGCCATTAGCAGTTTCTGATAGATTTTTCAGTAGCCTCAGTTTTTTTTCAAGTGTCCAAAATCAGTTTGCTAGATTTTCAGAATTAATACATTATAAAATAATAGAGGGGTATTTGTCTGAAATATTGCCTATCTCTTTCCAACGAGTTAACCTTCAAATCATGTTATTATTTATCATGTTAATTATTGATTGATAATGACAATTGTACAGATTGTTACAAAAGTAACCGAATCAAATAGAATTGTATCAACAACATAGTATGATAAACAACGTATAGCTAATATAAGAATGTAAAAAACTTACCTACTTAATATTACTTGCATATCGTAATAGAATAAGGTGCTGTCATGATTATAAATGTAGTTATTCTTTTCTTGAACTCGGGCAGTTGTAGTTCTTTCATATGTAAAGGTAAGGCATTACACATCTTAATTTGAACATCATCATCATCTGACGTTTCCGTTATCACGGGTCGTCGTACACAGCCTCCTCCACTTTTGTCTGTCATTTCCAGGTCTCTTCCTCTTCCTCCACCAGTATTTTCTGTAGTCCCCTTTCTCTATGTCTTTCCACACTTGGTCCTCCCATCTTCCTCTCGGTCTTCCTCTTGTTCTTCTTCCTCTTTCCTCCTTCTCCAGTGCTATTCTAGGCATTCTATTATCTCCCATCCTCTTCACAATCCCCATCCACTGTATTCTTCTTCTTTCCATTGTCTCTTGCAAGTGAAACTACCTTCAATCTTTCTCTGGTTATTTCGTTCCTTATTCTATCTCTTCTTGGTAGTCTTCTCTATCCCTCTTAAAAATCTCATTTCTGCAGCTTTGCAATCTGCTTAAATCATTTTTAGTCCACGTCCACGTCTCTGCTCCATATAATAAAATTGGTTGGAAATAAGAATTATACATCAATACTTTTGATTCTTTCCCAATGTTCCAACTCCACACAATCTTCTTCACTATATTGAAAAACTTTCCCACTCTTTCCATATTCTGTTTCCTATCTCTTCTCTTATTGTGTGAAAAAAACTTGCTTTCAAAAATAATTTTGAACATACCTGTTGTTATGTCTTCTATATAAGACTGTAACTAAAAATTTAGTTGGATAACATTGTGTATTATATAAAATGCTAAACCGGGCACAGAGTTTACCTGAGGCATTTTTCATTACTAACAGTATCGGCATACTTCATGCGTGTTGGCGCTAAAATTTATTGTTCTTAAATAAAAAATTATGTTTAAACTATCATGTTACAGGCTGATGAAGAGAAGAGGGAAAAATGGGCAGAAGCTGTTACTTAAATCACGTAAGTTAATTTATATTTTGAATTATTGTACTGAAATATAATGAGAATCACAACTCATAAGCGCCGGCGTGATTGGAATAAATCTCCAAACATAGCCTAATGAGCCGTGCTTACTTCCAAGTTCTGTTGAAAGGTGGAGTATTTGTTTGATGTCTGACTCAAACTCTACTTCTACAACAGCTGCTTTTGTTTTAAACAGATAGGGACTTTTTTTTTCAAATAGTGATGTGAGGCACAAAATGTTTTCGAATTGTTATAGTTTTCGAATGTGAAAAGAATGGATTTTGGTTATGAGAACCGTTTAGATAATATTTTAGAGGCTCGATTAAGAAGGACCACTTCACACTAGGCAGTGAAGACGCCGAACACACTGATTTTAACAAGAGTTCACTAGGTTACACATAATGAGTTTATGAACAGTGCATATTCAAATAAAGTGTAGAAAATAAACAGTTACCTTTGCTTTCATGAGAGGTACCTAACCGTAGTCTGCTGTTGTTGAGGGCCAGGTTGTGATCAGTAAGTGTGGAAATAGGCTGCTGTCTTGTAGGCAGGCGTGAAGACGGAAGATGTCCTTCACGGATTCACTCACGCACAATACGACCGCAAACGAATAGTTTATTAACACTGTGGGCCAGTCCTGTAGAGCACGGTAGACGCGGGTGTCCCGGGAGCAGAGACGTTCTGGTAGAGATTGCCAATCCAGAGCACTGACTTTAATGTTAATGTAAATGTACAACAAATAGAGATAAACTAATATTTAAATAGATTCAAGATTCAAGATTCAAGATATTTTATTTGTCATTAAGCACAATACATATTATGCAATAGACAAAGTCAACATATTATATAGCCTACTTTAAATCTAATCTTTAGTCTAGGCACAGTTATAGGACAAAATACAGTATTGCCAGCTAGAACTAAATAACAATAATATAAATGTAAATAAAAACAATAAAATTACAATTAAATAATTTAAAAATCTATACATTATGTGCTAACAATCCTAATCTTAAATTAACAATGGATTAAAAACTTAATGAGCTAATATCACAGGCTAGGTAATCTTCAACAGTGTAAAAAGCTTTATTTTTCAGCCACTTTGCAATGGTAACTTTAAAATTATTAAGTGTAACATTCCATGCCTTCTCTGGTAATTTATTAAATAATTTTATACTGAAAAATATCTGGCTGTTTTTGGTCTTTTCGAGTCTGACTGGGGGTAGATCGAGTAAATACTTTTTTTCTTGTGCAGTGTGTATGAACATCTTGTCTATTTATGAAACTATTCAAATTTTCTTTTACATCAAGTAATGAGCAGTAGATGTATAAACTTGGCAAGGTCATAATTTGAAGTTCTTTAAAAAAAGGTGAACAAGATTCTTGTTTAGAAACATTTTTTAAAATCCTAATAGCTTTTTTTTGCCATAAAAATATTTTTTTGGCACTGGAACTGTTTCCCCAAAGAGTCACACCATACCTCAAGTGTGAGTGGAAAAATGCATAATAAGCAGTTATCAACATCTCCTGAGTAACAGTATTCCTTAGTTTACATAATAGGTATATAACTCTAGATAGTTTAGTACATAAATAATTAACATGATGTTTGCCAGCTTAATTTACTATCTAGGATAACACCCAATAACTTAACAGAATCATTACTGTATTTAGTATTATTGTGTAGAGATAATGGTTAAATATTCAGTTTTATTATGATTCACTGCCAACTGCCAACCCATTTGCTTTAAACCATTCTAGAGCTAATTTAAATGAACATTCTTGATCAGATTTTAAGATTTGTGAGTCTTTATTACAGTTTAAAAGAGTAGTATCATCCGCGTACAAAACAGAATTACAAGGTAGGCTAGATGAAAAATCATTGATTGCAACAATAAACAGAAAAGGTCCCAAAACAGAGCCTTGCGGAACTCCCAATTTCACTGTTCTGAAATTGGACTTGTTCTCCCCCTGGACAACCATCTGTTTACTGTCAGATAAATAAGATGACAATAATTGTAATGCTTTATGTTTTATGCCATAACTAAACAACTTTTTTAACAACAACTCATGATTAATACAGTCAAACGCTTTACTTAAATCTATCAATGTTGCAGATGATATAATCTTTTTCTCAAAATTATTTAAAATGTTTTCCACAATTTTTCCTATTGCTTTCACAGTATTTGATTTTTTTATAAATCCATATTGTTCTTTACAGAGCAAATTGTTTTGAGAAAAGAAATCATACAATTGGTCTTTTAAACAACACTCAAAAATCTTACTCAGTATGGGAACCAAAGAAATGGGACGGTAACTAGCAGGATCTGCCTTGCTGCCCTTCTTATATACTGGTACTACTTTGGAACATTTCAGTGCTTTAGGAAAAATCCCCTCAGATAACATCCAGTTGAATAGAAATGTCAATGGTTTTACTATGTAGGGTATAATATCCTTGATGATTTTATTAGAAAAACCCAAAATAATCTTCACTTTTTGACCCACTCAACTTAGATACATATTTTATAATTTCAAATTCAGTTATTACATTTAATTGGAATGTTTTTACTAGCATTATTAAATCTAGATAAATAATTACTCAAAAGCTCAATAGCAGTGTCAAAATTATTTTGCTTCAAATGTGTAGTACTAACTATATTTATAAAATAATCATTAAAGTCATCAGGTTTTATTAATTCTTCAACGCTTTCTTTCTTACAATGAATTTCCTTTTTTATTATACTCCAAGCAGCTTTACATTTATTTGGAGCTCTCATAATATATCTGTCAGTGGCTAATCGTTTTTCTTCCTTAATTCTATTTTTATACATCTTTTTTATTTCTATATACATTTTTTTGTGTTCAGCTTCATTTTCTGTGCCTTTACTTATCTTGAATCTATCATAAAACACTGTTACTATATTTCTAAGTTTATATAGTTCAGGTGTAAACCAGTCAACCTTTGGTCTATTTCTACTTTTTGATTTTGACATCTTTAACAGGACAGCATTCTTTAAGTGAACTTGTTAATATTTGTATAAAAAAATCAAAAGCATCGTCAACAGTTTGAAAAAAAGTAAGCTGCCACCAGTCAGTCTGATTCAGTCTATGTTTTCAAACCTTCAATGGCACCAAAAGACAGATCTCTCACTTTTCTTTTAAGAATATTTTTGTCTGGTACTGTATTTGAAAAATGCAACTCATAAAACTCTGTGTATATACCAGCATGATCAGATACATTTGGTTCGATAACTTGACATTTTACTTTGTTTTTGCTTAAATTACTAACAACATTGTCAAGGCAAGCATCTTCTCTAGTTGTATCAAAATTTATGACAATACATATTAAATGATCTTAATAAATTCAAAAAAGTAAATTTTTCAGAAGAATCTTTTCTTACATCTACATTAAAATCACCTGTTAGTATCACAGTTGCAAAATTTTTATTTAAATATATCATTAAAGACTCCAAATAATCAAAGAAACTAAAAATATTACTCTTTGGAGTACGGTAGATGGTAACTATAACAACATCAATCTCCTTTAAATATATAGCTGTTGCTTCCAAAACAAAGACAACACAAAAATTACTAATATCTACAGTTTTATATTGGATTTTCGACTTTACAAAGATTGAGCTGCCGCCCCTACAGAGTGGTTTCTCTCTACAGTAAATACTTGCTAATTGATAACCATTTTAGTATATATAAATCAGATTCTTCATAAAATAACCAGTGTTCATTAAGAGTTAGGATATCACAGTCATAGCTATCTAAAAATAAGTCTAAAACATCTACCTTATTTTTTATACATTGAATGTTAAGATGAAAAAGAGTTAGGGGTTTGGATGAGTGCTGTCTGTTTGTTCTTCTATTCGATGACCGTGAAGAGGAGGCTGCACATTTCCCGTCAAGGTTTCGACAGTAGGTTGTAACATGTCTTCCGTACTGGGTTCTCCTGCGCTGCTCGGGTCCATGGCCGAAGGAGGTCGAGTACTGTAACTTTTCACGGCCTCATCAATTTTACCAGCCAGCCAGTCCTTACCTTTGGCATTGAAATGCATACCGTGCTTCGTGTGCATGTCCTTTGTAGCAACACTTGCTTCCACGAAAGACACATTGCCAAAACCATTGCTTAGTTCTTTTAGCACTAAATTGGTTTTTCTTGTTTCCTTATTCACACAAGACCACTCAGCGAGATCGTACCTATTTGGTAGATCAACGAGAATTACCTTTTTTTCTTTCACACTTTCTAATGTATTTGTTATGTTTGTTAATTAAAACCTCCGCTTCGTTCCGTGCCACATCATTTGTTCCACACATAATAACTAGAAAATCTTCTTTGGAAACCACTTCACCATTGATATTGTCCATGTTTAAAATTTGTTCAGCTCGGCCACCTGGTCTTACAAAGCCAACAGAATTTAGAGAGTGTTTGTTATTTTAAGTGCCATGCAAGATCCCTTACCATGGCTATCAGAACAAATTAATATTTTCCCTTTTGGTTTCTAGGTCTACTACATAGCCCACTTCATCATTATCATCATTGTCTTGACGTAAAACATCATAAATATTATTTGAGAAAATATTTTTTAAGAGAGTAACACATGGGGGAGAGAGTAAGTATGGTAAAGCAGTGGCTAGAGAGTACATAAGTGCCCCAGGCGGGACCGAGAGTATAACGAGCAAGCGTGCCTACGCTTGCAAGGTGGGCAATTGATAAGTCAACCGTTGTGATTGGTTGGTGAGTTTACAGTAAACAGCTGATTCGGGAAACAAAGGTTCATTGGTCTGTCACTGTACGTGAATATTTTAATCCAGTAAGGAATGGTATTGTAGGCGCTAGGCCGCAGAAAGAGATATAGGATTAATGTAGTATATACAGTTTAGTAAATAAAGGCAAATATAGAGTACAAGTTGCACAAAAAATATATACATAATTATTGTTCAATAAAAGTAGCCTTTTCATATTAGGCAATAAAAAAACAAGTTATTTAATGCAATAAATACTTAACATACCGGCCGCCTTGAATCACCTTGGGATTCAATGAGAGAAAGAGCAACATAGGCTCAAATTACAAAGGTTATAGGCGGTGGTAGAGAGACAGTTAATTAATTGTAGAGGTGAGGTAAGAGAAAACACCTTCCACTGCTGGACGAGTGAGAGTTCCACTTGAGGTCTTGAGATGTACCACTCGAAACTGTACCATCTTGTCCTGGAGTGACATCAGTGACCCGTGCAAGGGGCCAAGAGAGAGCGGGAGTATCCTGATGCACCAGGACGAGGTCTCCAGGTTGGAGGTTGCGGGAAGGAGTGCTCCACTTGAGGCGCTGCTGAAGAGTCTGGAGATATTCTCGCTGCCAACGCTTCCAGATACGTTGGTGCAGCGCTTGAACCCAGCTGCCAGTGAGAAAGGCGGTTCGTGGGTACGTCCAGCAAGTTCTCTTCAGGCACGGAAACCAAAGGAGAGCCGATCAAGAAGTGTCCAGGCGTCAGTGGGAGAAGGTCGTTGGGATCACTGGAGAGAGCGGTGAGCGGGCGGGAGTTGAGCATCGCTTCAACCTGACTTGTGAGCGTCATGAATTGAGACAAAGTTAGTATGTGGAGTCCCATGACCCGTTTTAAATGTGTGTTTAGCACTCTTGATGGCACTTTCCCAAATTCCACCTTGATGGGGAGCAGCAGGAGGGTTGAAGTGGAATCGAATTGAACGGTCAGCAGCAAAGTCTTGGACTTTGCGCTGGTCAGCCCGTGAGGAATTTTGTGTAGGGCATTTTTAGCACCTACGAAGTTTGTGCCACAGTCACTATAAAAGGTCTGTGCACCAGGCCACGACGAGAAACGAAGCGAGTGAGAGCACCAAGGAAAGCTTCGGTGGACAGGTCCGTCACCACCTTAATGTGAAACGGCCTTCGTAAACCATACAAACAAAAATAACAAATATAGGCCTTAATAATGCGGACAGAGCGTAAATTATGGACCTTGAGCGAAAAGGGGCCACCATAGTCCCATGCCGGTGGAGAGAAAAGCTCGGGCTGGAGTAATGCGAGCTTTGGGGAGGTCGCCCATTGAGAGGGACGTTATTTTTAGTCCGATTCTTAAAACATGTGAGGCATCTAAAAATGCGAGATCTCACCACGCTGCGTGCAGAGAGGATCCAGGACCTTGATGCTGGGAGAGCAGAGAGAGAGTAAGCTGCGCGCCAGCGTGGAGATGTTTGACATGGACATGGTCAATGAGGAGGTCCACGACAGGGTGCTTCTTGGGCAGGATGCACGGGTGAGACATGTTCGGCGGGCGGAGGTCAGCGTGGCGCAGTCTGCTGCCGACGCGGAGAAGTCCATCCGGACCCTGGAATGGGGGCGAGGCGTTGAAGTCTGGTAGAACACACGTCTTTCGGTCCCGCAGTAGAGCCAGATCTTCAGTGAAAGCTTCCTCTTGCACGGTCTTGAAAATTCGCAGCTGGGCGGAGTCCCGTTCTGTCTTGGAGAGAGGTCCGAAGTGGCGGTTTGGTGAACGACAGTTGTGGATAAAACGCAAGACGTAGGCCATCACGTGCAACAATTTCCTCCAGGAAGAGTACTGGATAAGGAGGTCCCACGTAGGCGGTGCTGTGGCCAAGGCAATGACAGGAGTGGAATGCTTCAGCTCCCCTAGCTCCTCCAGAGAGACCGAGTCCAGGCTGGAATCAGTATCTGGCCAGGCCGAGGAGGGGAGACGCAACCAGTCGGGTCCATGCCACCAAAGGGGATGATCCACCAATTGAGAGGGAAGGATCCCACGGGAGGCGCAGTCAGCAGGATTGGAAGCACTGGGTATGTAGCGCCAGCACTCCACAGCCACAAGCTCTTGAGTTTGCGCCACACACGATTAGCCACATAGGTTTTTGAGGCGATAAGAAGGTGTTTTGATCCACGCGAGGGTCACAGTAGAAGTCGCACCAGCAAACAATAGAAACCAAACTTGCGGGTGGGAGCTAATTGAGTAACACA
The DNA here is from genome assembly GCF_021130785.1 of Homalodisca vitripennis. Taxonomy (NCBI): domain Eukaryota; kingdom Metazoa; phylum Arthropoda; class Insecta; order Hemiptera; family Cicadellidae; genus Homalodisca; species Homalodisca vitripennis. The sequence goes on from NW_025779212.1 coordinate 21,258, forward strand.
ATATTTTACAAGTTGGGCCAGGAGATGAGCTGCGCATAGCTCCAGTCGGGGCAGCGTCACTCTTTTGAGAGGAGCAAACGCGAGTTTTAGCCATAACTTGGCTTACGTGCACCGTGTCATTGGAGGTAGAGCGGATGTAGACTACAGCAGCATAGCCTAGTTCTGAGGCGTCAGAGAAACCGTGCAAGTCCCAGTGAGTAGCAGCAGAGTAGGGGATAGCACGAGGAATTGTAATAGTGGCAACGTGCTTAAGTTCAAATAAAAAGGCGTGCCATTTTTGGTATATTTCTGGAGGGAGCGGATCATCCCAATCTATGCCAGAAATCCATACGAGTTGCATGATATTTTTTGGCGAGCATTATGCAAGGCGCCAAAAAACCACAGGGGTCATAGACTTGAGAAATGAGACTTAACACTTTACGCTTAGTGGGGTTTTCACAAGAAAAATTAAAATTAAATGTAAAAAGTGTCAGTCAGAGGGGTCCATTTTAGGCCCAAAATAGAGAAATGAGGCTCCTGAGAGGTTTGCAGAAAAACTGGGATTTCCCGATGATCTTCAGGAAGGTGTTGCAGAAGTCTCGGAGAGTTCGAGACCCACTTCCGGAGCTTCAAAGCCACCGAGCCGAAGGAAGTTTTTTGATGAGTTGATTCTTGAAGTTTCCAGCGGCGAGTTCTTCAGTCTCAGCTCCGCAGATCAGGTCGTCGACGTAGCTCTGGTGTTTGAGAATCTCAGCAGCATGGGGGTAGCGGTGTGACCTTCGTCTTCTGCCAATTGATGTAGCGTTTTTGATGGCCAAGTAGGGTGGAACAGTTCAGGGCCGTAGGTAACTGTCGTGAGCTTGAACGTGGACATCAAGTCGGTGGGGTGATCACGCCATAAGATCAGTATGGAAATGTTTGATCGTCAGGATGCACCTTGATTTGGCGGTACATCTGTCTGATGTCACAAGAGAACACTAGGTTCTGAAGGCGGAAGCGCAGAAGAATGTCACAAATATTATTTTTGCAGTTTAGGTCCAGTCAACAGAGTGTCTTTGAGAGAGAGTCCGGAACTGGTTTTGGCACTGGCGTCAAAAACGACGCGTAGTTTGGTGGTGCTACTTTGTGCTTTAAAAAACACCGTGGTGTGGGCAGAAAAGTAGTGGGGAGTGCTTAAGTCAGGAGTAGGGCAGAGCCCTGCATATGGCCTAGAGAGAGATATTCATGTATAAAATCAGAATATAAAATTATAATACTCCACATTAGTGGGAGCGTGGAGCTTGCGCTCGAGTGAATAGAGTCCTACTTTCAGCATGAACTTTGGAACTTCCCAGATGAGTACTGGTGTCCTTGAAAGGGAGGCGGACCATATAATCGACCCTCACGGTCCCTGGAGTGCGTGGTAGAAAAATATTCATCGCATTGAGTTTCCTCTGCAGGACCTTTTACTGGGAGCAGGCAGTTCCTCTTGTGTCCAGAAACGCTGCAGAGAGGCGTGGAGGTCCACCTCAGCAGTCGAGAGAAGAGAGACAGCCATAGTAGAGACAGACTGCGTCAGTGTGTGTGCAGGGAAGCCGTCCCCATCAGCACGAAACCAAAACAGGTGCCCAGGGCGTGAGGTAAATTGAGACCAAGAGAGTAGGTCTCGTGAGTAAGAATATGTGGAAATAGCGCTCCACCAATAAGCACGTCAATGCCACCAGGGAGGTGGAAGGTTGGATCAGCCAGTGTAATATTTTTAACCTTATTCATGACCTCCTGAGATATTTGCACTCGTGGGAGATCTACAGTGATTTGTGGCAATATGTGGAACAAGTGCGGGGCGGCAACTGGGTGGCCAGCAAGAGTTTCCACGCCCAGAGTTAAAAAATCCGCGTGTGTGAGCAGAGGTTTCAGAAAGGCCGGCGACATTAATAGTGGCCGGATGGCGCTGTGTACCCAACAGTTGGGAGGCTTTCTCGCTAATAAAATTTAGCATGCTTCCTGAATCAATTAAGGCACGAAAGACATAAGCTTGTCCGTTAGAGGCGGTGAGCTTGACAAGAGAAGTACCCAGAAGAACCGTGGTACTAGGGGCGACGTCTCGATGCAGTGTGCCATGAGCGTGTAGTGTGGTGTGTTTCGGCCAGGCTAGGAGGCGAGAGCGCTGTGGTCGCAGGCGGAGGGCGGACAGCAGGTGTAGGTGTTGCAGGCCGGCCGCCGTCACGGCCGTTCTCCACAACGGGACGAACGCGGTCCGACGTACTAACACTGGAACCGTGTTGGCCGATCAGTGAAGTGTAGCAAGGTATGACGACCACGACATGTTCGACACATGAATTTAGACTGACCATTCACTTAATCTGTGCGTCCCCCCAAACAAGAAGAACAGCGGTTTATGCTGTTTAAATAATCCCGTGGCCGTTCTTGAGGTGTCTTTTGGCCGAAGCTGGGACAGCCATAAATTTTAATGACCGCTCTGATGGCAATAAAAACATGATGGGCCTTGTTTATAGGCCGAGGAGGGTGGAGAGGAAGCCGCTAACAAGCTCACGTTTTTAAGAGACGATTTGGGCTTATCAAATCTGGGTTTTGACCCAAGATAAGAACTTGAAGCGTTCTTTGGGGTCCACAATTTTTGTCATGTAGACTACTGTCCTCAATGTGGCTGCATTCCAGGTTGAGAAACTCAATTATTTGTTCAACTGAGGGCAAAAGTATGAAGCTCTTCCTTTTTTCGAAACTGTTCTAGGCGGGTGACCCATCCGATTATCAATCTTGCGTAATAACAAGGCTGAGAGAAGTGGGTTGTTACTGGTGATGTCATTGTTTAATGCTTTAAGTGATTGCGTATGTTCGTGAAAAAGATTAAGGAAAGCACGGATATTCTTCACAGATGTGCTGGAGATGACAGGAAGGTCTAGTATTTGATTTAAATGTAGTGTGAGTAGACGCCTAGTATTATGGTAGCGATCCTTCAGCAGCTGATAAGCGATTGCATTAATTTTGCTCAGTTATATTTAGCGACTTTATCAGAGAGAGTGGTTCGCCTAAAAGCACGCTCAAGAGATATTGAAATTTCATTACATCGCTTAAGTGCGCATTGTTGTGTACGGCTTGTTTCATAAACGTTGATGAACGTACAGAAGTCCAAAGCAGCTCCGTCGAAAGTTTTTAATTCCAATTTCGGTAGCCGGACGTTGACTTGAGGGGAGGCAGGCGGAATAGTTTCGCTTTTATTAGCTTTAGCTTGTCTCTTGGTCTCAATCATAAGCACGTTAGCAGAAATGTAATCAACTAACTCGTCCACGCTCGCTAATGCAGAATAGTTAGGTGTATAGTCGGCATCAACTTTTAATTCCAACTCGTGGCACAAGTCTAATATCGCTGAAAATTCCTGTCTAAGTCCTCTGAATAGATTTAGCTCTGACAAGCAACTGCTGAAGTATATTTTTGGATCGGAAGTCTTCTTAGTTAAATCATAGATACTTTGTATCTGAGAAAAGAGGTGTTCTCGCTTTGCATTGGCCACTTTAAGAGACATCGCCATGTTGAAAGTGTTTGTAGAAAATTAATCAATTTTAGTGAAACTTCAAAGGTGAAAAGTAAACAAAATATTGTCCTCTTGAACTGAGACAGTGATAAAAATAGAAACTAAATTATTTTCCTCTGAAGTATTTTCCCCAAGAAATAAGAAGTATCTAAACAATATAATACAATGAAACACAATTTAAAAATATTTATGATACAATATAAATAAACCTCTTAACACTTTTTGTAAACTTTTATTTTTGTTACTATGTACAATTTTCGAAATCATTGATTTTCATCTTCAGGTACCAATTGTTTAGTTTTTTGAGGTAAAAACTCAATAATAATGCAATAAGTAGAGTAGGCTCGTATAGGCCTATAGTAGAGTTTTGTTTTGAGAAAAATAAAATAAAACTGTTTATTATGGAAAAACGTAAACAAGACAAGTTTGTTATTAAATAATAATCAACAATTAAGGTTATTGTTGAGCTAAATTCAGCTATAATGTAGCAGAGGCTCTGGAAACATTATGAGCACGTACTACATGTAAACTGTCAGTGGTAAAGTATGGTAGTGTTGTGACAGTAACCATAAACCATGCATACATATGCTGTGAGCAATGTTCAAATAGAAATTATAATAAACAATTGTGAGCAGTAAGTAGCTTTTTTTCTTTTTAAGCTGAGACTAGAATATAGTGTTGACAAAATAAACATTTAATTTTGCAATAAGAGTGCTCGTCCTGCTCAAGGTAAAGTGTCAATAACCAAGATTGTTTATATTTAACCTGCTTAGAATAATGCGTATTACAAGTAGGGCTGATAACCAACAAGTATTGAGAAGCGGTAACCATTAAACACAGTAATCAAGTTCACCTGTGCTGTAACAGTCTGAAAGCTTGTTTGTCAACAAAACAATGCAGTCGACAGAGCACCACAGCTGATATGATCAGACGTCACAGCTGATATGATCACAGCTGATATGACCTGGAGAGGGGATTGGAAAATCGATATGCACGGACTTTGCAATCGTGAAAGAACCTGAAACCACACTTTGAAAATATGCACTGTATATAGCTTATAAGAGTTGAGATTGCACTGATATTCACCAATGGACTAAAGTTCTTATTATCCGGCTCGAAGGACCATGAAAAGAATGGATTTTGGTTATGAGAACCGTTAGATAATATTTTAGAGGCTCGATTAAGAAGGACCACTTCACACTAGGCAGTGAAGACGCCGAACACACTGATTTTAAACAAGAGTTCACTAGGTTACACATAATGAGTTTATGAACAGTGCATATTCAAATAAAGTGTAGAAAATAAAACAGTTACCTTTGCTTTCATGAGAGGGTACCTAACCGTAGTTCTGCTGTTGTTGAGGGCCAGGTTGTGATCAGTAAGTGTGGAAATAGGCTGCTGTCTTGTAGGCAGGCGTGAAGACGGAAGATGTCCTTCACGGATTCACTCACGCACAATACGACCGCAAAACGAATAGTTTATAACACTGTGGCCAGTCCTGTAGAGCACGGTAGACGCGGGTGTTCCGGGAGCAGAGACGTTCTGGTAGAGATTGCCAATCCAGAGCACTGACTTTAATGTTAATGTAAATGTACAACAAATAGAGATAAACTAATATTTAAATAAGAGAGTAACACATGGGGGAGAGAGTAAGTATGGTAAGCAGTGGCTAGAGAGTACATAAGTGCCCCAGGCGGGACCGAGAGTATAACGAGCAAGCGTGCCTACGCTTGCAAGGTGGGCAATTGATAAGTCAAACCGTTGTGATTGGTTGGTGAGTTTACAGTAAACAGCTGATTCGGGAAACAAAGGTTCATTGGTCTGTCACTGTACGTGAATATTTTAATCCAGTAAAGGAATGGTATTGTAGGCGCTAGGCCGCAGAAAGAGATATAGATTAATGTAGTATATACAGTTTAGTAAATAAAGGCAAATATAGAGTACAAGTTGCACAAAAAATATATACATAATTATTGTTCAATAAAAGTAGCCTTTTCATATTAGGCAATAAAAAAACAAGTTATTTAATGCAATAAATACTTAACAGAATGAATTCATTCGTTTTGCCGGAAAAGCTGTTGCTATACAAGTTACAATTAAAAATCAATTGTTTGAGTTCAGATCCAGACTTTCCATTTTGTATCTCATAGAAACCCCTCTTTAATTTTGGAAAGACATTATTTTACTGTCAAAAATATATACAAATTATATTGTAAATAATCTTTCAATTCAATCTACTGGTACTTCCATTCCAGCAAAGTGAATTCTTTTCATTTACTGGTTTCATTGCAAAGAAGACACAAAATAGATTAGGATCCAAAAAAATAGACTAAATAGTTTTATTGAGCAGAAATTTAAGTCTTTAAAAAATACGTATCATTTTGAAACTATAAGATTTATAATTAAAAAAATCACCGAATATTAAATTGGGTTTAAGTTGTTTCAATTTCAATCTTTTTATTGTCGTAGACATGTATTACATGTATGACAAAAGTCAGTAGTACATTATTAATAATTAACATATAAAAATACAATATAATAATAATAATTCTTTATTTTGGTCAAAAACACAGAATATACATTTTGCATATACATCTTCATGCATAATAAAATACATACATACATTTACATAGTATAAATCAAAATAAATGTTCTTACATTAAGTAACTACATGTTCATCTTTAAGATGCAAAAACAGTCTCAATAAAAGATAATATAACTTTAAAAAAAACTGTATTTAAGACAAGACAAAATAGGAACCCCATAGGTAAAACCAGTATTGGGATCTCCATCACTTAACTAAAACAAAAAAAAAAAATCGGCTAGCAGCAGCGACACGCAACTCGTATTAGGAAAAAATTTTTATTTTACTCAAAAAATAATCTCTGTTTAATAACTCTGTGCTTTAAATTACACAACTAAATTTATCCCTTCAAAAAAGTAACTGTACAACAATAACAAAATAAACTATTATTACAGAGGGAATAAAAAACAAAAAGATAATAATAATAAAATCTACACAACAAATCTACACTAGAATTCTACACAAAATTCTACAGCACCCATTTAAATTGTGACATTTAACCAGTTGTCTATATTTTGTTGCTCAAACAACACCAAATTTTTAGATTTTTCAAGAACTCATTTAGTTTTGTAAATTGGTTTATTTTCTGAGTTATTAAATTAAACAAACGTGGTGCCACACTAGTATAAAACTTTTGATGTACTGTTAAATGAGACTTTGGCACAAACACTACTTGATATTTTCTTAAATTATAGGTTTGTTTTGGCGAGCCACGGAAAATGAGGTTGCTTCTAATGTAAAAGATTTTTAGTACTTTAAAAATGTATAAATGACGCAGTGGAAGAATCTTTAGGTTTGAGAAAATTGGCCATGTATGTTCAAATTTTTCTCTACGCACGATTAGTCTCATGAACCTTTTTTGAAAAATTATAATGGGATACAAAGTTGAGCAGTAGGTCCCTCCCCAGCATGTTAATGCCATAAGAAAGCCTAGAGCCAATATTTTGTATGAAAGTCAAACTGTGAAGGAACTAAATTTTACATTAAATAATAAAAGAATACAAATGATTAATAAAATAGAGTTTAGGCTAGGAACTCCCCAACTGAATAAAAACAACCCTCTAATAGGTATTCTTTTAGTTTGTTTTTTAAAAATTGTTTTTTCAGTTATATTTTTTAAATGACTAGGGAGCTTCCAAAAAAACCTAGCCCCTGAATTTTGAGGCAGTCCCACCCGCCAGAGCCGAGCGATGTTGGGTTTGTCGCTGGTCTACTCGGGCTCTGCGTGTTTGTGGTCATGTATAGCAGCTCCATCTACTACATTTTGCAACAATGAAACCTGGCATAGATTAATGGTCTCGTAGATATACAAAGATGGAAAGTGTCAAAATGCTTGTGCTCTTTAAATGCATTTCTGCATGAACTTCTGCGAGATATGCCAGCCACAACACGCACAATTCGGTTTCTGTAAAACGAAAACCCTTTTTAGTAAGTACTGAGGTGCCGAGCCCCAAACAAGAAGTCCATACCGCAACCGTGACTCTACCAAACC
>NW_025779213.1:0-61842 GCF_021130785.1 Homalodisca vitripennis
AAACGATCAATTTGTAATTTAATTATTATTAAGTAAATTAAAGGTTGTAAATAACTTAGTAATACTCGTCAAAATATTAGTTTTAGGTACCAACAGCACCAAAATTTATTTCACACGTTTCTTGTTTTATTATATGAATTTTTAAACTGTTATTAAATGTTGTTACACATTAATATCAGATAATTGTTATATTTGGTGTAAATATTGCATCAAACTGCGGTTAGTTAAAGTTAACAATCAAAAATACAAAACAGTTGCTCATTTCTTATTTAACAAAAGATGAAATAAGTAATATATAATATAATATATAGTCTTCAGTGACGCTCAGCCTAATCACAAGATTAGAGATACCCCATTCTAAAACTCACTTTTTTCAAATAAAAGTAAAAACGAATGTTTTGTTCCAGAAAACATTTTACCTGCTTCTTTAAGATTTACATATAACTAAGTTAAAAGTGTCAAGTACACAAAGACACGCGTGGTGGGAGAAAAAACAATACGAGTACAGTTTAAACTAATTAGTACTGTCGCAGTACCAAAGAATAACGACAGTCTGGTTTCCCCTTACACTTATACAACTACACATTTTTCCTTTATAACCACATTAACTGTTATCCACGGCTTTACACACAGTTTTTAATATCAAAGTCCGTAGACTCCTTAGTCAAAGCTATTATGACGTAATATGATCTTTTATCTCTTTTTCTCAGGTAGGGATACAATCAGTTACTTATTATTTCAGTGTCCAAAGTTAGAAGATCAGAGGACTAACTATTATATAAAGTTCTTCCATTATAGGAGCAGTTCTGGTTTAAATGAATTATATTTCCGATTCCACAGCTGAATTTGCCTTGTTGTCCCGAACAAGAAAATATATACATAGGTCTAAAAACCGATTTCGGTTTATAAATTGCTACTTTCTAACTCTTGTCATTTACTTCCGATTAATCATATTTACAGTGACATAGTTCAGTTTGCATCGTTATCCTGATGATGGAAACATTTTTTTTTACTTAAGACCAAGTAAATCACTTTGGTTTAAAATTACTTATTTTATGAGAATTCCGTTTTAAGCGTGAATCGATTTGAAAGCGCAAATAGTTTAGTGAGTCTATAATGTAAACATTACATTAATATAGTTGTGCAGTTTCATTTATTATAATAAATATGAAAGACATTTTAGTATCATATATTATTTATATTTTGTGTAAATTTGATGGTTTTATAGTAGAATAAGTTTAACTGAATATTTTCTAAATGATGACGAAGACTCAAACGAAAATGTAATCACGTCTGGAACGGACAGTCCCGTCGTTTCAGCGAAAGATTGGATTTGATTATTTATTACGTATTTTAAAGAACTGAACAAGCTAAAAGACTCATGCAGTTAAATCACAAATTAATTTTAATATGTAATTTCATTGATTATACAGCGCTCTTCTATAAAGTGACTTTAAAGACAACCGAACATATACTTTTTTAAGACAATCCAATAAAGCACCTGTATTAAGAAGTATTATTTACCGCAATAACTATTATTTATTAATCAAATACATTTCAGTCACATACAGACAGTAACTAAGATATAAGTGTACAAATATTTCACTATCAGCGATACAAATTAGTACCGTAAATTTATAAACTATTCATTCTAGTTTTACAATTATAATATTATATTTGTAGTAAAATTGTAGTTTACTCCTCATGGTAGCCTACGATTATACACCTAGTGTTATAATATCCAAAAACATAAAGAATTCCACATAAAATAAAAGAAAGATAAATAAATAAATCATTTCGATTTGAATACGCGACGAAACAAAGATGAACACAGAAAAATATATGCCACTAAGCGAGTAGCGAAGAAACTCGACGAATCTAATATGAAGAATGCCTTCTTACTATAGTCTCGCTTTCAACTTGAATAGCCTCTAGAGGAGCAACAGTAGCGGTGAAAGCGTTATTAAAGGAAGTTATTTTGATGAAGCTACAAAGTTAAAATGCCAACAGCTACTAATACATGACGAGCAAAAGAGGAAATTCAAATGTATCCACTGAGTAATAATTCCCACGTGTTTAATTACGTGACAAAAGCATTTGCATAATTACGCACTAGAATGTGTAATTAATTATAATTCCAGCATTTAGGCAGTTGTACAATTGCTGAGGGCGGGTCTGATTTCGTTACTGCGAATTTGAACTGATTTCAATTTTATTATCTCGTGTTGCTGTCATGAAGAGAAATTTATTGAAACAAATTGTTTTAAATAGAGGTTAAAGTTATTCTTAACCAACACATACCATACTAAAATTATGTATATTGCATCAATCATGAAACGTATTGACGATTGGTATTATTTCTATCAATTACACTACAATATATCTCTAACATTAACGGTTAAAAAAATAGAATAAAACAAAGTTCATTAATACAAAGACTATGAGAGTAAATTTTTAATTTTAAAACATAACCATTCATTACTTATTTAGACCGGTTGAAAACTGTATTAAACCTAGAAAAACTCGTTTGAACTTATAATACAGCGCACAGCACTTACTTCTTCTTGACAGAGTTAATCAGAAATAGAAAACTGTAGCCTGGTAGATATTTAAAATATATAGAAAAACTAATAGAAAAAACTAAACCGAGTTGATAAGTAGTCTACCTGCAACACAAGATATTACTAATATAAACGTTATTTCACCTTCAACATTTCAGCTTCTGCTCATTAAATAATTTTAAGTCTAATGCTGGTACAGTCTTGACACCTGGAATCTGGAATCTACGTCCGTCTGAACAGATCCAAAAAAGGCGACGACGAAGATTTTTCGTTCATTAAATCGTTTCCACATTAGAGACTCTAGACTAAAAACGAGCTTTATCTGGTTTACCCATCTGCTATCTAGAATAATCTAAATGGAAGAGATGTAATAAGTAAAAGACTAAACACCATATTTGTGTAGTATATTCTGTAACAGTGTAAGATTTCAGACACTGGACTTAGCAGAACCAGAATTAAAAGGTAGAGTAAAAATTCGGAGTATTTTTTTTTTAATAATAAGTTTTTCTACTCCCAAGAAAGAAACTATCCTATTCAGACAGCGTCAATTAATGCTTTATTCATTTCACGATTTTATTTTTAAACTGCATTTTTATCCAACAATATTCAGGTTTGTAAAGTTTATACCGCCGATTTTACAGACCAATAAAGGATTTAGAATGAACTTGTTAATTGTATTGAAAAATGGTATGGTGGCTAACATTAAAATCTTTAGAAACAAAACAGATCACCCATACGGTGTATCCACAAGTTAATAAGACCTAAAATTCACCCACAAAGTGTAACATCTGTGGCCTGTGCAAATTTCCATTTTCTCTGTTAATAAAACAAGAGATGTCTGTAACATTTTAAGGATTCTGAAATTAGATGGCACTTCATTACAATATTAATTATTCATGCTTTTATAAATAAAGATTTACAACACGTATTTAATATGTAATTTGTTTATTGTAAATTTTAGAGCCATGTCAGATTCCATGGAGTGACATGTAACATCACGGAACTTGGTGTTCCTTATAAATAAATGAAACTCAGTGAGCATATAGTTTTTTATTGATATACTGTGCAGACGGACAGACAAAAAGACTATATATATATATATATATATATATATATATATATATATATATATTGCAAATTCTGGGTTCTGGTATTGGCTGGAATATAACCTCCAACATATTTTATGTACAACTATGGAGTAATATATGTAGAAACCAAGCAATGTATAAATTACAGAATTCGCTATAAATATTTCAATACCCTAAACATTTCGGCAGTGTTTGTGTCGACATTTGAAATTCTAACACATTAGCATAAATAATGTCCAGCTGGTGTCGAGGGTACTTGTTTATACAGAACACTGCTTCATTATCTGTAGAACTACACATTCTAAAGGGCACATCTGGGAACATCACGTAACACGTATCTGTGAGGACACAACTTTGTCTGCTTAATAGCCATACAAAAGATATATTTATCTATTTAAAAATGGATTCTATAATAAATTTCATCTAGTTTATAGCTGATAAATTCCATTGAAAACTATAAGTAATGATAGTTCAAAATGAAAACCTATAGTTATCAATTATGGTATAAAACTGTATCCTAATATAACTAGTACCCTAAAAACTTGTACAATCATATTTTATCTCTTGCAATTTTTGTTATGAGATTAATATTTACTGATTTATAATACTTACGAATTCATAATACACCATACAAACTAATAATATAGTACTGGACGTAAAGATATATATTGTGTAGTTGAATCCAAACTACACAAGGTGTAATAAAGCTATTGTAGAAAGGGCTCATACATTGTGAACGTTGAGTTTATTTCAATTTAATGTTCCAGATAGAGCAGTGTCTGGATCCAACACTGTCACATACATGTCTCCTGGACTTTTAACTCTAAGCCCGTCTGAAATGACCTAGCAAGAGTGAAACAGTACCTTGACAATGTTACTTAGTACATCACTTTGGTATCCTGTATTACATTAGCTCCATAAGGCTACTGATAATCTAATGTTACAATGGTATCGCGTCTAAAGATAACTATCTAAAGATAACTTCATCTAGATTAAACTGAATAGCTAATGGGGAAACCCAAATGCACTTTGCAGCAGAGGTGTCTTTGATGTCAGAACAATGCACCACAAGAACTCTAATTAGAACTGATTGTGTTTCCGAGACTACATTTTTGAACACCATTGTCACTGAATGGCTACGTTGGTTTTTAACCAAAGTCTGGCCCCTACCGGTATTTAAGTGAACTTAAAAGGATAGAAAAAATATGGCAAGTATTGCTGTCTTAATCTATTATTTCGAGCTTTCTTGATCTCTTCAAATGGACAGGGAAAACAACATTCCAGCTGTCAACGCAGGTATAAGGTTTAAACATGACTTTGTGAGGCTTCATTTTTTTTATTATCGTAAGGGGAATGCATTTGCGTACGGAGCGTGGGGACTCCTTTGCGGACTACCCACTAAACCCACTACGGGCCACGGAGGGCCCAGGCCGGATCCCTTTCGGATGACATCTTGCCTGGTCCGTTGTGTCTTATTTATTTATTTATTTTGTAAAATAGCTACAGGAACATTATCCCAAAACAGCTATATTGAAAATACAAGTTAATAATAATTATTTACAATATAATATACTATAAGTACGTATATAAAGAAACTAAATTACAAAATCATTATTAGGCTGAGTAAAAATTAACTGTTTCTGTTACAGCACGAGAAAAAATAAAAATATAATACAATACATAATAACAATTTAAAACTTTAACAAAACTAGGTTACTAACTTAAGTAAAAAATGATATTTAGCTTATTTACAAATGAATTAAAATTATTATTAAATATATCCAATTCATTTTTATACATGTTTTAACAACCTAATACCTATAAAAAATGAAAAATTATAAAACTGCACTGTATTACAACGTGGTAAAAAAAACCAAAGAGGGTCTCAGATTATTTCTTGGGACATGCAGAAAAACCTTACCAACTAAAAAAGAACTATCAAACTAAGTTATGTAAAATTTTATAAATGTATAAAATAATAGATCGGTTTCGTCTTGTTAACAAAGTTTCAAAAGAAAAAATACTTCTTAAGACAGTTGTTTGACAGGTTTCGCTCACAAGAAACATGAAATCTTTTACAATATAAATACCTTAGAAACTTGTTTTGAATTAGCTCCAGGGAAGCAATGCTATGTAATGAATAAGGGGTCCAAATTATTGCACAATACTCCAGCCTACTTCCTACGAATGCATTGTATAGTTTAATGATAGGAGTAATTGAATGAAAAAACATCGTGTTTTCTAATTACAAAACCCAACATCCTATGGCATCCATTAATGATAAAATTAAGGTGATTTTCAAACGTAAGAGCCGAGTCAAAAATTACGCCAAGATCTTTAACATGAGTCACTAGTAGTAGCTTTGTGCCATTTATAGAGTATTCTGGTAGAGTTAAATATTTTTTTCCTAGTATAAGTCATCGCAAAACACTTAAAACATTACTTACATTTAAAAATAGGTTGTTTTTCTAAGCACCAAAGGCTAAGTAAATTTAGCGTTGATTGCAGCTCAGCAACGTCGTGACTGTCTCGAATCTTTCTATATATTTTCAAATCATCGGCAAACAAAAGGCATTTAGACCGTGTTAAATAATTAGGAAGATAATTAATATATATCAAGAATAGTAATGGGCCTAAGTTAGATCCCTGGGGAACACATGAAGTGCTAATGTACTTTTTAGACAATATAGTGTTAGACACCATAACAAACTGACTGCGAAGCTTTAAATAAGTCTCAACAAAACTAATAAAAGGCGGGGATAAATTAAAACAAGATAATTTACTTAACAAAATATCGTGATATACTTTATCAAACGCCTTAGAAAAATCTGTATACACTACATCAACCCTGCCACCAGTATCCAATTCAGATGCTACGTCAAAAGAAAATTCCATTAGATTAGAGACTGTTGATTTACACGGAAGAAAGCCATGCTGCTGGGGAGATATATCAGATTTTACGTTATAAAAAATATAGTTATAGAGAAGTGATTCAAATATCTTAGCGAATGTATTTAACATTGAAATCGCACGGTAATTTTCAATGTTTTCAATGTTTCCTGATTTAAAAAATGGGAACCACCTTAGTTTCCTTCCATTTCTCCGGGAAAATACAGGTTTTTAAAGATAGATTGAACAAATAGCACAAAGGATCACACAGCACCTCAGCACAACCCTTTACTATATATGTAGGAATACAGTCAGGTCCAGAAGATTTCTTTGATTTCAATTTTTTGATCGCTGCTAACACATCTAGAACTGTAAACAAAACCCCTTGGCTGTTTTCCCTATATAAGTTTTCAGTACTAATATTGTTAGGTTTACTTCCGGAGTTAACCGAGAAAACTGAAGAAAAAAAGTCTGCAAAAGAATTGGAAATGTGATCAACTGGAACCACTTTGTCTTTAAATTTCATTTCGAAAGAGCCCAAATCTAAATTAGAAGAAGAGCGTCTGGACTTTATAAAACTCCAGAAAAACTTAGAGTCTACATTAATGCAATACTCAATGTTTCGATTATATTCTCGATAAGCCAATTGTATTTTCAATTTAACACCTCTCCTGAGATCCTTAAACAAACTTTCATGGAATTTAGAGAATTTCCGTTTCTTAGCACATTTATTCTTTATCTTTATAGAATTAATAATATCCTTTGTAAACCAACACGGATATTTACTTTTAAAGATTAATGGTTTTTTAGGTACACATTGATCAAAAACGGTAAAAATTGTTTTATACAACACATCCACAGCCCTATCTACGTTATTTATACTATACACTTCATCCCAATTACATTCTCTAAATTTATTAAACATACTGTAAAAATCAGCTTTCTTAAAAAAATAATAAGTGTTGAGTATCAGTTTATTTTTAGTTAAATTATTAATAAGGAAGGGTTTGAAAGGAAAACCTACACAAAACGGCGGATGGTGCCCGTCTAGAGGCAATAAAGGACCGTTACAGTAATCAACAGACAGTGATTTGATATTACTAATTATTAGGTCAAGAGTAATACTGTTACAGTTAAGAACATCATTGGGGGATTTAAGATCGTGCATTGCTATAAAGTGATATAGATTTTTAACTACAGTGCTTCCAAACAACATATTACAGTTTAATCCATTAATTTCGGGTAGATTAAAATCGCCTAATATTAACAAATTATCAAACATAGACTTACTTTTAAAATCCTCAAAAGAATTAAAGTAGTCATCATACAAACTACGATTACTGTTAGGTGGAAAATAAACAATGTTTATAAAAATAGATATATTTGAATGAGGCATGCGCACTTGCAGCCAAATAGATTCAAGGTCGCGGGGAATCAGCTGATCGCCAACCGTCACAGACAGCTCACATGCTTGTAGCCGCCCGTGAACTGCCAACAATACGCCTCCCCCCCTCTCCTTACCTGTTATCAGTGGGTTTCTGTCTCGTCTGAATACAATATAGCGATTATCAAATAGTTCCCTATCACAAATGCTTTCTGTCAGCCACGTTTCTGTTAAGGCAATAATATCATACTGCTCGCTTAACACAGACTCAAATAGTGTATGCGTTTTGGTGCGCAAACCTCTTACATTCTGATAATAAATTATTATTTCATCATTAGGATTCATTCTTATTTACGGTTAAAATCCAAATAAACATGAAAAATGAAATTTGTACCTTGCCACAACACATCTATTTTTCATTTGTAACTTAAAGAGACAATAAAAAATACGCTCACATCAGGCAGAACTAATCCTTTAGTAAAATAAAATATTACTAATAAACGTCATATTGTTTTTAGAGTATAATAAACTACTTGATACTTTACATATGATGTTCCAAATTCGGAAAAAAAATTACGAAAGTATAATTCCTTAGATTATCAATTATTAAACAAATTAAATAAACAAACCACATTATTAAAAATCTAGAGTAAAAAAGCATGATATTAATCTTCCCATTCCCACCAAACAGGTCAAAAATACTTGCATCGGAAAGCTAGCGGTCAGCCAGGCATCCGTCTTCACACTTCTGATGAAGGATCGCATATATATGAGTGGTGACTGCATTCCAGGCGTCCTCCCTCTGCAGCATCAGCTCCACAATGGTGTCTGCCGAAACATCGCCATCTGTGGTGGCGAGCGTTCGCCTGGCTTCGGTGAAATGAGTACTAAAGTAGATATTCTTTTTTTTTAATTGTTTGTAATTGGCAATGGAAGTTTTAATAGGATAACAGGACTTTGGATATTTGCCATTGTTATATGTTACGAAATTTATAATGCAACGTTTCTAAGATTGGAATCTACCCTCTTCGTCAGGTGGGGAAGGTATTAATACATATATAAATAAAATCTCGTAAATAATTTTGAATCTGTTGACAAAATCGTTCTGGAGATATTTCGGAGAAAGACAGTAATATTATTTTCCCAGTACCTTCTTAAGTAATAGGCAAAGCTAACGCTAAGACAATTAGGCGTAGAATACCGACACAAGCTTTTTATTTCTTTAATGATTCATTGATTGAAGCCACTTTTCTTATTGGATATCAATTCCAATAATCAATGAGAATTTCGATAGTTGGAATTTATGCAGGTTATGAGTACACGTTCTATATTTTCAGATAATTTTTGTTAATATATTTCAGGCTTTATTATAGGCACGGTTTCTATTGTTCCTGTCATATCTTAATTAAACACTCCTGGACATCTTTTCAGAGCGTATTACACCACCACAAGGATATGGTTTTATCGTAATACGTTTGTATTATGATAAATCCCAATTAATATTCAACTATGTTTAACGTTCTAGAAGCTATTTTCTTTATTATAATTCTAAATTATTTGAAAACAAACACTGAAATAATGCACTTAATTTTTGTGAGGTCATACGTGTTCAAGGAACACAAACCAAACACACATAACCGAATAAAAACGGTTACAATAATAATATAAGTAATTTCATACTTATATAAAAACACATGTCATTAAAAATACAAGAAGAAAATATTAAATAACTGAAAATTATGTATGTGTATGTAAAAAATAACGTGAATATTTAATTAGAGGAAATAAAGCAACAGTGGATTTTGAAAAAAGCCCGGGTTCATTATTTACTGGATTATTTTAGTTCTTCTCTATAAAAGTTGTTTCGTATTCATAGAGGAATTTTTAGATTGGATTACATTTAATAATTAAGCATCTGAGAAAGAGTGTCCAGTTTGAAATATATGTTTGGCCATTGCCGATCTTTCTTCGTGATGTTAATTTAAAAATGCTCTATGTTTTAACTCTAACTCTCCTTCACTCTATCTTTTAACTTTATTTTTACTATCCCAACGTTACAAGTAATTTGATAAATTCCAGATTTTTCGGAAAAAGTGTATTATTGGAGTGTTTCGTTTCAAAATAACTTAATATTAAAATAATTTCTGTTAAAAATACGGAGATAAAATTTAAGTAACTATCAATTGTTTGTTAGTCATTGAGTTGATTTGTTATTTTCTTTGTATTTAAAGAAGTTTTACCAAAAGACTAAGCTATGGAATATATTTTGTATGAAGGATTATTTACTGTTTAGCAGTTAAAAAACAATAGGAAGCCAACCATACTAAGGATGACAAAAGAATTCCTGAAACACGTATTGCTATTTTACACCATATCAAACAGTGCTGTTGAATGATAGAAAGTTAACCTGTTACTGTTAGTTACAGTCGATCAAATTCCAAGGAAGGCGAATATGAAGACAGAGCGAGCAAAATTACCTTTTTAATACGCACTGTTGTATGAAAACAATATGTGTCTTCTGTGACAAGAATTCTAAAATTTACATATACTTCACTGTGTTCTTTAAAATTGAATTTGCTTTGTTTGTCCTTCAGTTAAAATAGACAAAATCTCCTAATAAGGCGTAAAATTATTATTACTTATTTTCACACTTTGAAAATAGTCACAAAGTTTTGAGTAAAAAGTTGCTGGTATATTAAATATAGCGTAATAAATAAAGAGGAGAAACGTGAATACTATGTTACAAAAACGTTTTACTCACATGAGTAGAAGTAAATATGATAAAATATTCGTTAATGTAAAAGAAAGCTTACAGTTTTAGATAAAATATGAAAAACATTAAAGCTAACTTTAAAGTGCAAGATATAAACAAAATAGTTTTATTTGTATTCAATAGATTATTATATATATATATATATATATATATATATATATAAGTAGATATGAATATGCCGATTCTGGCTCACTTTTGGGACAGTCAGAAAATCAATGTAAAATACTGTCCATTGAACAATAAAAAAATCTAAGAAATCTAACAGGAAACCACGAATGTAAAATACTGTCCATTGAAACATAAACAAATCTAAGAAATCTAACAGGAAACCACGAATGGAAAATAACCGAATCTATAGCTGTTTTACTGTTCATTGTAGGCTTCTACATTTATAAGCTGTTTTTTAAATGAAAAAATCCAGAAATCTTCGAAATCTTTATTCCACGAAGTTAATTGTAACACAGTCTTTATCTTTAATAGTCTTCTTTCCAGTAACAACCAAGTGTAATTTTTCATTTTTGTTCAATTCTTTAATCTTTTTTTCATCCAAAACAGTCAAAAATCTGTTCGGTAAGTGTACTTTATAATCTTCCAACTCGGCAATTATTGTAAGCCCGAATTTATCTTTCATTTTATCCAATGTCACAATTTTATACTTCTTATTTTCTTCTAAATCAATCAATTTCTTATATTCTTTGAATTTTAAATCACCAACCTCATTTAATTCCTTTAGTAGCTCCATTTACATAAGAAAAAAATTATTGAAAAAATAGTATAAAGAATTTAAATTGCCCCCTACAAACCAATATAGTACTATTTTGTCTTATGATTATACTATTTTTTCAAAAATTTTAAGTCTTAGTTTACAGATTTTTTCTATAATAAATAGAAGAATCTACAGCTGTTTTACTACAATTTGTGCTGATTTGTGTCAAATTCTAGTAAAATTCTCCACTTTTCAAAGTCTGAGTTATACAAATTTTCCCTATATAAATAGAAGAATCTAACGCTGTTAAATCATAAATTCTGCTGATTTGTATCAAAATCTTTAAATTTTTCCTATATCGCATAATCCTATACATACATCCTATACATAAATTGTGCTAATTTTTATCAAATTTTGATAAAAATCCTTAGAAATCTACTGAATTATTGCTATTTTTCAGCTTAATAAAAAGATATTTCACTAAATAGTAAAACTTGGCACATTAAAATTTTCCCTATTTAAATGGAGAGGAAAAGGTATCATGTCCATACTGCAAAAAAGATGTTTTTTGAACATCATTTTCCCCGACATTATAAGTCAAAGAATCATCTGAAAAATAAAGATATTTATGAAAAAGAATTAAATTATTTGAAGACTTGGGCTAAAGAAAATCAAATTGCCGATCACCAAAACATGTATAATATAGAAAAATTGCGTGAACTAAAGAAAAATTTTAAGGAAAGTAAAAAAGATCTCAATCTATTTAAAGATGAAAAAATTCAATCAATCGCTGAGAAATTGTCCATTGAAACAAACGATAAAACTAAGTCTGAAATTATCGAAGAAATTGACAAAACTCTTAATGAGAAACCTGAAAATATCATTGATGTAGAAGTTTTATCCTCAATACACGGTCTTTTCAAGCAATACATTTTAACAAACTTGAACGATAATTCCATGTCAATTTACAAATATCTATCAATTATGCGGTCAGAAATTAAGAGTTTAATCGAGAAATTTCAAGAAAATGTTAAAAATATGAAGGGTTATCTCTCTTTGGAATGCGAATATGAAAGAACTTTAGTGAACGGTGAAACACAAACTTGTCCAATGTACTTTACTATAAAAGCAGACGAAATCTTTGACATAAACGACTTTATTACTAAGCAATTTAATAAATTAACACATCGAGAACAGACAAATCATCCAAATCGAGGTTCTGGATGGACATTAAAACGCTGTAAACAACTGATTTTGAGCCTTAATAAACACGAATTTATGAACGCAGGATCATATATCGATTTACCAAAGAAAATCAAAGATAAGAAAGCTTGTATAAATATAAAAAATAAAGATGATTATTGCTTTATTTATTCTATCCGATGTGCTATTGAAAAACCTGAAAAGAATGCTGATAGAGCAAAACAATACGAACAATTTGTAAATGACGAGATATTTTCAGGTTTCGAGTATCCAATGTCCTTAAAAGATATACAATCATTTGAAAAACGAAGTTACAATTCTAAGTACAAGTATCCGAAAATGTCAATAAATATCTACAGTTTTGATGAAAATATTAAGGTTGTTCCGTTACAAATTTCTGAAAAAATATGATGCCGAGTTAGAAATCGATTTATTGTATGTTAAACAAGAAGACAAATCTCATTTTGTTTTGATAACCGATTTAAGTAGGTTAGTGAGTTCTCAAACATCCAAACATGGACATAAAAATTTTCTATGTAGGAGATGTTTTAAGCCATTTCTACAAATCTGTAGATTTAGCAGACCATTTAGAAATTTGTAAAAATCACGAAGTTTGTAAGCCAATTATGCCATTTCCAGGTCAAACAACTAAATTTACTAATTATCAAAAGAAGTTTAGCCATCCGTACGTTATTTATATGGATTTTGAAAGCATATTAGAGAAGATTCCCACATGCAAAAACAATCCGCAAAAATCGATCACAACCAAGATTCAGAAGCACATTCCATATGGTTTTACTCTATACTTAGTGTCTAATGTGACCAATCGTATGTACAAGCCGATATGTTATCGAGCAAAAAATGAAGAAGATTTGCCAAATGTTCCTGCAAAATTGTTTGAAGAACTTAATAAATTATCGAAATACATAGCTAAAAAGTATAATTCTAAGAATAAAATACCTATGAAATTTACCGAAGAAGAAGAAATTGCATATCAAAATTCAAATCTTTGCCATATTTGTGAATGTGAGGGTTTTGATAATCAAACAAGAAAAAAAGTACGAGATCATTGTCATTTAACAGGTAAATTTCGAGGTGCTGCTCATTTATCTTGTAACTTGAATCTCAAATTTCCTCAAAATATTCCCGTTTTCTGCCACAATATGTCAAATTACGATGCTCATTTGTACATAAAAGAATTGGCTAAACAGTATGGTAATGTTGATTTGATCGCAAAACACAGATGAGAAATATATAAATTATTCAGTAAATTCAGGATATGGGTATGAGTTTGAAGATGATAAACCAAGAAAGTTCATCAAGTTTTCTTTCGTAGATACGTTCAGATTTATCGCATCGTCTATAGAAAAGTTAGCTAAAAACCTCAAAAAAGATGATTTCAAACATACAAATCATTTTATACAAGATGGTCTGAACGCAATTCTAGATAGACAACCAAATGACGATGAAGAAATCTTTAAAATTCTATCTGGAAAAGGCATATTTCCTTACGAATTTATCGACAGTATTGACAAACTTGATTACACAGAAGAATTGAGAATTCAAGATTTCTATTCACTTTTGACAGACGAGAGCATATCTGAGAAAGATTTTCAACACTACTTAAATGTATGGAACAAATTAAAAGTAAAAAATCTAGGAAATTACTCCGATCTCTATAACATTCAAGATGTTCTATTGCTCGCTGATATCTTTGAAAATTTTAGGAATATTTGTTTGAATTGCTATAAACTTGATCCAGCACACTATCTAACAGCTCCCAGTCTTGCCTGGGATGCTATGTTTAAATTAACGAAGATAGAATTACAATTAATTAGTGATTATAATATGTATTTGATGATCGAAAAAGGTATTCGCGGAGGCATTTCTCAGTGTATTAAACGATATGTGAAAGCAAATAACAAATATTTAAAAGATTTTGATAAGACAAAGCCCGAAAACTATTTGTTGTACGTCGATGCAAACAACCTTTATGGGTATGGACTTATGCAAAATTTACCATATAACGAAATCAAGTGGATGGATCCTAAAACGTATACAACAGCAGAATGGAAAGAAACAATTTTGGAACTCACTGGCGACGAAGATTATGGATATATTTTAGAAGTTGATCTTGAATATCCAACAAATTTGCATGAACATCACAAAGATTTACCTCTTGCTCCAGAACATTATAACAACAAACTTTGCACAACTCTACTGGATAAAACTGAATACGTTGTTCATTCGAGAAATTTGAAATTCTATCTGGAACAAGGAATGGTGTTTAAAACATGTGAATAGAGTTATCGCATTCGATCAGAAGCCTTTTATGAAAGAATACATTGATTTTAACACAAACATGAGAACCAAAGCTACAAGCGACTTTGAAAAGGACTTTTACAAGTTAATGAACAACTCGGTTTTTGGAAAATCGATGGAAAATGTAAGAAATAGATGTGATATTAAACTAGGAAACGAAGAATTTTCAATGAAACAAGCTAAGAAAACAAATTTCAAATGCTTTAACATCTTTGACGACAACTGTATAGCGAGTCACATGTACAAACAAAAGGTTAAATTTAACAAACCGATTTACATAGGATTTTCAGTTCTCGACCTCTCATAATTGCTAATGTACGAGTTTTATTACAACAAATTAAAGAAGTTTGATCCAGATTTGAATCTGTGTTACATGGATACAGACAGTTATTTTCTAGAATTGAAACGAGATCCTTTTAAAATTATTAAAGAAAATATAGATGACTTTGATACAAGTGATTATCCAAAAGATCATGAATGTTTCACTACTAAAAATAAGAAGGTAATAGGGAAATTCAAAGATGAGTTAAATAGCGAAGTTTTAGAAGAATTTTGTGGTTTAAGGTCTAAGATGTACTCGTACAAATATCTAGATAAAAACCCAGTTAGGTGTAAAGGAATTAAGAGAAGCGTTGTAAATAAAACAATAAATATCGAAAACTTGAAGAGATGTTTGTTCGAAGATAAAGAAGAATTTAGGGAGATGACAGTCATCAAAAGTTATAAACATGAGTTGTACACTGTTACCATAAACAAGCTGGCACTGAACGCTAAAGATGATAAGAGAATTGTCCTAGAAAATAAGATCGATACAGTACTGTATGGATATAAAGGCGAAGCAAAATCTGATATATTAGACGAATTAAATAAACTTGGAAACTTTGATATGTAAATGGAAGATGATTTAATTCACTGTCACAAGTGTAAAAAGAAAACGAAAAATATAGATTCAAAAATCGTTCAAACTCAAAATGGATTGTATAGAATTGCAGCAAAATGTTCAAAATGTAAGACAAATAAGAGTAAATTTATAAAGAATCCTTATGAAAAACAAGTAAAGAAAGAATCTAAGAATAAGGAAGAAATCGAGATTGAAGCTAGAGAAATTCATGCACCGGTACGAAAGAAGTTTTAAAAAGAGAAAAATTATAACATTAGGAATTGACGATTTATGGGCAGCAGATTTAGTTATAACGTCTAACTATTCGGATCAAAATGATGGATTCAAGTATATGTTAAATGTTATTGATACTTTCTCAAAATATGCTTGGTCAAGAGCTATCAAAAGAAAAAACGGTAAAGATGTTTCAAAAGCCTTCGAAGATATAGTAAAAGATGCCATAAGGATCAATCACAAACCTCCTAACCTACTTCATACAGATAAGGGTTTAGAGTTTAAAAATAAATAATTTAACGATGTTTTGAGGAAATACAACATTAAGATTTATCATACTGAAAACGAAGAGAAATCAAGTATTGTAGAGAGATATAACAGAACTCAAAATGAAAGAATGAAGGTTCTTTTTGAGATTAATAAAAACTTTAAATGGATCGATATTCTTCAAAAAATCGTAAAGAAATATAACGATACTGTTCATAGCACAATCAAAATGAAGCCTAAAGACGTAGATAAAGATGCAGAAAAAGAGTTATTAGAGTCGGTTTTCAAGTATGTTCCACCAGAAATTCACACGAAAACTAAATTTAAAGTCAATGATCATGTAAGAATTGTTAGTAAAAAACAAACATTTTCGAACAAATATAAGAACAATTGGTCAAGAGAAATCTTTGTGATTTATCAAATTAATAACACAGATCCTGTAACTTATAGTATAAAAGATTTAAATAATGAAGAAATAACCGGAAAGTTTTATGAATATGAATTGAGAAAGTCAAAGATTTTTTCTATATAAATGGAGGCCCAAAAGAAATGTTCAATGTGCAAAGAATTAAAAGGTTTTGAAGAATTTTATAAAGATAAGAGTAGAAAAGATGGAATTATTTATAATTGTAAAGATTGTTATAGGAAGTATCATAAAGAGCTGTATGATAAAATAGAAAAATTAACTTTGGAAGAGAAAGAATGTCTTAAATGTAAAGAAACTAAAAAAATTTCAGAGTTTAATAGTGATCACTATAGTAGAGATAAGAAAGACTCATATTGTAAAGATTGTGTAAAGAAGAATCACCATAGATTATATTATGAAGATACTCAATGTGAATGTGGAAGAACTATAAAATGGTTAAATAATTATCAAAAACATTTACAAACAAAATATCATAATTCAAGAGTTTAACATTTTCATCGTGTAATAATTTTTTCTATATAAATGGAGTCTCAAAAGAAATGCACAAAGTGTCAAGAAGAGAATAGAAAAGACTGTTATTGTAAGGAATTATACGATAAAATGAACAAATTAACTTTAGAAGAGAAAAAGTGTTACTTTTGTAAAGAAATTAAAAATATTTCTGAATTTAATAACTGGCAGTATAGTAAAGATAGAAAAGATGCTTTTTGCAAAGATTGTGCTAAAAAAATTTTCAGCGAAAGTTATAAAAACGAAATGCCTTGTGAATATGAAAAAAGAATTCTACAATGGTTACCTAGTTATGCTAAACATTTACAAACAAAATATAATAAATCGAGAGTTTTTAGTAAAATTTAGAAACATTTTCATCGTGTAATTTAGATATTCTATAAATCAGTCGAGATTCTGCCATATTTGTCGTAAAATGATTTCCGTTGTATAAAATATTCAAAGATTCTTTCATTTGGTTATACAGATTGATAGAATTTGGTTCGTCATCAATGAACAAAATCTCTAATTCAGGATAATTTATTTTTAGATGTTTTAATCGGTTTGGTATTTCTCGTTTCTGAGCTCTGATAACATAATAAGGCCATTCCCACATGTGATTCTTCTTAATTAACACAAAAAATGGTGTTTTTTTCTTATCAAAATCTTTACAAACAAGGTCTGGTTTCATCAAGTCAATTTTTCCACTTTGTTTTGCGATTATTTCCGTTTTTATTTCATCTTTAATTTGCAAGTGTTTAACTTTGTCCTCTAAATATTTAATCTTGTTTTCAAGTTTGTACACACCAAATTTACGAATGCTTGGTAAAACATCTCTCGTAACCCATTGTTGAAAGCTTTTTGCTTCTATTTTATGAGATCTTAAAATTAACGAATAAAGTCCTGATTCATTAATGAAAATAGTATCTTTGTGAATATTTGCGAGGTGGCCCTCGAGGGCTACCTTATCTTTTAGATAAAAGTATTGAGATTTGTCACCTTCATCGACATTATTTCTAATCGCTTTTTCTGTATTGTTATATTCCAATATTTCTGCAACATCTTTAGCCTTAAACCAAAATTCATTATTTTCGTCAACAATTGTTAAAATTTCTTTATTATTGAATTTTAGTTGATTATTTCTTAGATCTATGACTGACTCCATTTAGATAGAAAAAATTTAACAAGCAATTTTTATTTTGAGAGACCTGGTTCATTAATAAAAACAGTACAGGGATAAAGATTGTTAAGGGGCCATTCGAATAGACCCTTGTTTTTTAAGTAAAAATATTGAATTTTGTCATCATCATCAACGTTTAATATGATTGCTTGTCTAGTGTTTTCATATTCTAATATTTCTGCAACATCTTTCGCTTTAAAACCAGATCACATTGTTTTCGTCTACAATAGTTAAGATATTCGTGTTATCGAATGTAAGTTGGTTATTGAGCAGATCCACAACTGACTCCATTTAGAAAGAAAAAATTTAACAAGCAATTATTTGAGTGTAAAGTCCAGATTCATTAATAAAAATTGAACTAGGATGTAATGTTTGTAAGAGTCGCGATTCGATACCCTTGTCAGAACGTATGTTTTTGAATATTTTCTCGGGGTCTATGGGATAGACTCCAGTGATTTATACATTTAAGGGCTATTTTATCGTCATTATCGTCATTTTAATCTAATCGCCTCTCATCAATCTTAAATAAATTGTTGTTTTACTCTCATTATTTAATAAATTTCCCTCAGAGTCTTGTATAGTTAGAACGATTTTTTGAATTCTTTTAATATTTTTTCTAATTGGAATATACCTAATCGATTTCATTCGGTTTTTCACTGATTTTTGATCCATAAGCAACATTTGGGAAAAATGTGTACAAAATTTCAGATTCTTTGTGTAAGTGTTCGGTATGATTTTCAAAACTAGGTTCAACGAGATTGCAGTGCACTTCAATTACATCGAACGGTCTAAATTTTGGCGTTTTATTTCCTAAATATACCTGATTTGGCTCAATAGTTTCTTGAACAAACCCTAACAAATCTACAATAATTGCTGAAAACATTATTCTTACTGGTGATTTTATTTGAATTTTATTAGAGAGATAATTTTTTTGCATTTCAAACTTGTTTTCGTCAAAGTTTAAAGATTTATCTGATTGTTTGAATGTTTTCAGATAATTTTTAAGGGAATTTTTTATTTGATCGAAAGTATAATATCCTTTGTTTAAACCATAATATTTTGTTACGTTCTTCTCACTAAATCCTATACAATAAGGAGAACTTTCACTAATATTTATTACAAAATTGTCAGAATAAAAACCGCTTAAACCGATAAAATAATTTGATTCTTCCTCTAAGTGTATAGGATGTTCCAAGTTTAAAACTAATTTAGAGCTTTTTGAAGTCAACTTGAACAGCTTCATTTTCGCAAGCGTTGCTTCAAGATGAAAATCTTCTATTTAAATGGAGAAATTTTTAAAGCAAAAAGATCAGATAAAACTTCAAACGTTTTGAAGAAAATAAGAAAGATCAACCAATCAGATTGTTAATTGTTGGTTCAAGTGGATGTGGAAAAACAACTTTATTATTGAATTTTATCTACAATAGGTTGATTCCTTATTCCAATTTGTATGTTTTTAGTAAATCTTTAGAACAAGACGCCTATAAAAAATTACAAGAAAGATTTGAAAATATTGAGGAAAACTTAAACAAAAAAATATCACATTTTTATAATGCTTCTGAGGACATAGTTCCGTTAAGCGAATGTAAACCCAATTCGTTAATCGTTTTTGATGATTGTATTTTAGAAAATCAAGACGTTATTAAGGAATATTTCGTAATGTCCCGTCACAAAAACATATCTTGTATCTATCTTTCCCAATGCTTTTCAAAGGTTGATAAACAAGTTATAAGAAATAACCTGAATATGTTGTGTATTTTTAAGCAAGATGATCACTATTCGAGAAAGATTTATAACAATTATGTGGGATCTGATATGAGTTTTAACCACTTTATTGAGTTATGTGATAAAATTTGGAAGGAAGACTACGGATTTTTAACAATTAATCTAACTTTGAAGCCTAAAAATGGTAAATATCTGAATAAATTTTCTAATATAAATGCTGCTCAGTGGTCTGACAAATCTACTTGATAAAATATTTCTTACAATTATTTTTACATTATCTTTACTTTTTATTTACATTATGAAAATAACAGAAAAACGGTAAATCTGTTCACGTTCCACGTTCATGTTTTTACGTTCGTGTTTACGTTTCACGTTCGTGTTTCACGTTCGTGTTTACGTTTCACGTTCATGTTTTACGTTCGTGTTTACGTTTCACGTTCGTGTTTCACGTTCGTGTTTACGTTTCACGTTCATGTTTCACGTTCGCGTTCACGTTCGCGTTCACGTTCTCGTTCACGTTTTACGTTCCACGTTCACGTTTTTTACGTTCCACGTTCACGTTTTTTACGTTCCACGTTCACGTTTTTACGTTCCACGTTCACGTTTTTACGTTCCACGTTCACGTTTTTTACGTTCCACGTTCACGTTTTTACGTTCCACGTTTCAAAATTTTCCTAAATAAATGGCGAACGTAACTTCTGAAGAAGCGAAAAAACTTGATCAAATAGAAAAGAAATTAATCAAAGAATTTAAAGAACAGATTCGAATGGATGAAGAAGAACAAGAACTTATTCTAAAAATTAATCAACCTGTAACTTCTGCAATAAAAAATGTTGAGGGCAAAATTGAAAATGTTTTAAGCGATAATCAAAATTTAATGAATTTGGTTCCAGTTGTACGACAATTTGCCGATATTTCGATACCAGAATCTGAAGTAGAAGAGTTTGAATTGCCAAAATTACCATCTTCAACACCATTTAGACCTCGAATCATTGAAGACTCTACCATAGTTGAACCAATAAGTCCTGGAACAACGGATATAATAATTGGTGAAATTGGTAAAAAAATTTCTTCCTAGAGCAAAGGATGATAAATTTGGTTTGTATTGGGATAAAAAAAAGAAAAGTTTTATGATTGGAAATTTACCCGTTAATTTTGAACATAATGATATAATTATTGAAGATAAAACATATAAAGGAACTCAAGGTTTATGGAGATTATTAACAGGCACTGATGTTCCAAAAGACGGTTTATATTCTGAAGAAGACTTGAAAAAGTATACTGAAATTTTATGGAAATCTGATTCAATTTACAAAAATAATGATCCATCAACTAAGAAACCAAAGTCAAGTAAAGGTAAAAAATATCTCAATTTGATTAAACCAATTTGGGAAAAAACGAATCGAAGGATCAGGTGTAAGAAAATACAATGATAATAAGATTGAATACAGATATATCGACGATTTGACAAAACTCGATGGAATTATTAATTATATTTATGCTCAAGAGAAGGCTGGAAACAACAATTTTTTGAACGAAAAGAAAGCGATTAAGGATTTTATTTCGAACAAACTTGATGAAATGATTGAAAAACCTGATGGAATTAAATATTTAAAACGAGTTTTGCCGGCAATAAGTTCATCTATGATTGAGGGTAGTGGACTTTTGAATGATTTTATCAACAATTTACCTTTTGAATTACACGTACCAACTTATCAGTATCTGGGGCCTGGCACAAAACTCGAAAAAAGACTAAAAAGAGGAGATACTGGTATAAATAAATTAGATCAAGCTGCTATGGAACACGATATTTTTTATGCAAAACATAGAGACACAAATTCCAGACATATCGCAGATAAAGTTTTGCAAGATAAGGCAATGGATAGATTTTTATCAAAAGATGCTAGTTTAGGTGAAAGATTTGTTGCGCTTCCAACAGCTGGAGCAATGTTTTTGAAGAGAAAACTAGGAATGGGAATCGAAGAGAACTTGAAATTTTAACTATATAAATGGAGGTGAATGTAAATTTCAGCAAAAATCAGAAAGAAAAAAATAAAATCCGCTTTTAAGAAGAAAATACCCGTTAGTATTCAATTTAAAATAGATCAACTAAACAATGGCGAAGATAAGATATTTTTAACAAATAGACAATACAATAAACTCGAAAAACATAAGAAAAACAATAAAGGAACCAGAATAGAATTTTCTTATAATCAGTTGAAAGAACTTAAAAATGGTGGACTTTTGAAAGATTTATTAGATTTTGGAGAAAATATTCCAGTTGTTAAAAATGTTGTTCCTTATGTTCGTAAAGCTGCTCCAATCGTTAAAAAGGATGTGATTCCTATTGTTCGAAACATTTTAAATTGGTTAGATAAAGAGTTGGAAGATGTTACAGGATCTGGATTAGATGAAAAAAACTTTGAATTACGTGAAATCAAACATCGGAAAAAAAATTTGAACCCTTAACATTCGGAGAATTGGAAGAAATCTGCAAAAACATTAAACATTTTAGAGGAATTTTTATGCGCGATACATTACCTGAAAAAGTTTAAGAAATTTGAATGTGGAATTGTGAATTTAGACTCGATTATGGGAAGTGGAACGCATTGGGTTTGTTATTATAAGAATGATAAGAATGCCTGTTATTTTGATTCGTATGGAAGAATTGAGGACAAACCGCCGATAGAATTGATCAAATATTTGAAAAAATCAAGCGTCTACTACAATGACTCTCAGATTCAAGACTATAACGATCCCCCAATTTGTGGACATTTGTGTATTTTTGTTTTGAATGAACTGAGTAATGGTAAAGATTTTAAAGAAGTTGTTAACAAATTATTGCTTAATAAATATGGATTCACAAAATATTTTTGACGTATTTGGAACACAAATTATTCAAAATGTAGATAATAGTTTCAATTTTGATAGTTTGAGAAATGAGTTTGATAACAAGTTAGAAAATTTATTACAAAACCTTCCAGATTCAGATATGTTTGCTGTCGAGATTGAAGATTTTAAAGCAGAATATGATAACAAACTTGCAAATTTCATGAGTTCAAATGAAGTTGCTGATAAAATAAAAACATTGGAAAAAGAAGTTGATGATGGTGTAAAAAAATTATTTACCAATTTAATGTCTCACATCGAAAAAGCTGATGAAATTACTGAAGCGATCAAAGTTGAAAAGAATTATGTTAGTTTGGCTAATAAGAAAAGAATTGTCGGTGTTCGACCTGGTATTGACAAACATGATGTTGTTGTTAAAGAACAAATTTTAAAAAATCTAAAATTATCAGAAAACATCGATATTGTTGATTTACATGATCCGAATGTTAAAAATGCCTTAGATTTTAAAGGAAAAAGAATTAGCGGTGTTATTAAAGGAATTAATCCATTTGATGTTGTTGTAATGATTCAATTAGAAGATCCTATTAAAATGTTTAATGAACTAAAACAAAATTATGAGAATCATAAACAGCATGTTAAAGATTTTACAACAGAAGTCTATGATAAGTTAGAAGCCAGAAATAGAAGATCAGTAGACGATGTTGGTGAAATTAATGAAAAACTTACTAAATTTAAAGAGTCTTTTGATAAGTTTAGTTTAGATGCTACGAAAACTTTTGAGAATATTGGTCATAAATTTGTTGAATACAATGATTCTTATGCAGTCAAATTTCAAAAATTACAAGAAAAACTTAATAATATGGAGGAAGATCTTACTGAAATAGGTATTCGTGTAGGGTTTTATGCATGATAAAATTTCCTTATATAAATGGCGCTCATATACTGTGTGAGGTGCAAAGAGAAAACTGCCACAAACGATATAAAATACTATGCAAACATTAACGGAGTTAAGAGAATTTCTGGAAAATGTGCTGAATGTAACGCTAAAAAGAGCCAATTTATAAAAACTTGATTTTGAAATTTTTTCCTAATAAATAGAGATGGCGGGACACTACAGTGCTTTCGATCTTTTTATAATGCAACACGAAAGAGATTTGAAAAAAGAACATTGGGATGATATTTCTCAAAAATATGAATTATCCGAAGATATGATGCGATTGTACATTAATAAGTTAAATTGGTATAACATTGCAAAATATCAAACTTTATCATCAGAGTTCATTCAAGAAAATATACATTATCAATTAAAAGATCATATGTCTGTTCTTTGTCTCTATCAACACTTGAGTATAAAGTTTTTGGATGAAAATAAAGATACAGTTGATTGGAACAATATTATAGATAGCGGTTACTATCCTGTGCAGATTTTATTGAAATATGTGACCGAGATCGCAAAATTTAAGGAACAGAATCCTGAATATGACGAAGTAGATCATTAAAAATGACTCTAATCTTTTTAATTATTTTACTAAAATTTATATCTTTTCTTATAAAACGTACATTAGATCGATGAAAAAATGATATCTTTCTTATACATGATGTTTAAAATTTCTAAATTTTCTCTTATTAAATGGCGGACTACAGAAAATATGCTAGTGATATTGAAAGGGCGGAGTTTAAAAATTTCTATCCAATTAGTAAACAACATTTGAATGAACCGAATAAAAGAACTGAGTTTAATATTGATTTTGGAGATAACTTTTGCTCGTCTAACTTCCAGTTTTATATTTCTGGAACTTTAACAAAACAAGATGGTCAAGCATATCTTGGAACTGATAATGTTAGATTAATCGATAATTTTATACCGTTTTTATTTTCTAAGATTGAAGTAAGAAAACACAATAAATTGATAGAAGAAGTCGAAAACTGTGGTCAGTTAAGCACTATTAAAGGAACTATTTCGTATTCAAAAAGTGATGTATTTTCAAACAGTTTTGAATCAACTTTTAAATTTGGACAATTTGAAGCGGTCGGTGATTTAGCACATTTCGGCTTAGGATTTTTTGAAAATGTTACTATTCCGATCTATAAAGGAGGATTTTATCTAAGTTTTATAAGAGCAGAAGACGATGATGTGATTCTGAAGACTGCAACTGGAAATGTTATGCCTGTTGATGGCAAAATTACAATTAACGAGTTTTTCATTAGAGTTCCGATGATTGATTACAAAACCACGAGTAAAATTCAGTTGATTGATGAAATTATAAAATCTCAAAACATCACGTTTAATTTTCTAGATTGGCAATGTATTGAGCAAAAAGGTATTTCCGGAACAACTTATTCGTTCGATATCACAAATATTTATAGAAATATCTTCAATCCCAAGTTCGTTATCATAGGTTTTCAAACAGATAGACAGAAAAATCAAGAGAAAATCCTTCAAAGTTTGATAGTTTGAATGTTAAAAATATCAGAGTAAAATTGAATGGTTCTTATTATCCAGATGAATTACAAAATTTAAACATTTCCGGTCGTCTTTTCAGAATCATGTATCAGATGTATCAAGATTTTAAGAAAGTTTACTACAAAAATATGGAAATGTATTACAACCCCAAAGAATTTATAGCAAATAGACCCATTTATGTCATTGATACAACAAAGAGTTTGACAAATATTTCTAGTTCAAAGAACGATATAATTATCAATATGGATTTTCAAAATGCTGTTACAAACGCGATTTGTTATGTGGTTGTGGTTTCTGAGAAATTTTTAGCCTATGATGTGATTAAGAACGATATAAAAGAAATTCAGTAAAAATCGTCTTATTTTCTGTTGAGCGAATGTTAGCAAATTTCATTATTTCCGTTTATAGATTTTTCATTGAGATTTCTGGATTTTTTCATTAAAACAGCTTATAAATTAGAAGCAAACATTAAACAGTAAAACAGCTATAGATTCGGTTATTTTCCATTCGTGGTTTCCTGTTAGATTTCTTAGATTTGTTTATGGTTCAATGGACAGTATTTTACATTCGTGGTTTCCTGTTAGATTTCTTAGATTTTTTTATTGTTCAATGGACAGTATTTTACATTGATTTTCTGACTGTCCCAAAAGTGAGCCAGAATCGGCATATTCATATCTACTTATATATATATATATATATATATATATATTTTTGTTGTGTATACCTTTGATTTAATTAATAGTCTTCATGCATTAACTTAAAAATTACGCTGTATTTGAGAAATAAGCGTAAAATTATTTCTCCCTTACATTTCTGCTTTTTCATAAAAATTTTTACATTAAATAATTTTTTTTTATTACGTAACAAATATTTTGTAAAGAATGAAAATGAATTTAACGATCGTTGAAAATGAATTACGTGTATATTAAACCCATGGTAGTGAATTTTACTATGAAAGTTTGATATAAGAAAATAGACTGGTCGACAATAAATCACAGGCTTGTGTTTAGTATGGCTTAGGGCGCATGTGATGATGGTTTTTACCGGCCCTGTTATTGTTACTGCCCGCCCGTACACACAGATGGATGGTCATTCACGCATTTAAACTCAACGGAATGTATTTTCTCCAGATATCGTGCAGTCAGTCTTAATGTGATAGACTTTGTTAATGATCAAATAATTACTCGCTGAGCGTTAGCTAAAATTTTAACTCTGAGGCTAGGAAAGCTTTACTTAATTTTGTATGTCGAGGTGTCCTCTTAGTACTTTGAAAAACGAACTGATCTTTAGACTTACAAATTTGCATGAAACTTTGTTTCTCTATTGTCAATAGATAGTTCGATGATTTTAAATATCACATTATGGGATTTAGATAAATTTTAGGAAATATACCTATATTGGTCTTATAAGTAATCATGATGATAGCGACGAGAAATATATATTTGTAAACATGCTGAATAAAATCATGTGGTATATGACGTAATAACACAATATGCATTTTATTCATGCATTAAGAGAAGGGAAACCATTGTCTTTAAATATAGTAAGATTTATTATATTTTAGAAAAGTAGGAGGTGAAGTTATTAGATTAGTTTAATAGAACTGTCTGGTGACATTTCATCTAACACAGTTTTATACGACTGCTTAAAAGAGAATCTTCGGTGTTAATTCTGACCTTCTTATGTTTAAGACATTTTGTAGGATAGATTAGTACTTGCCTAATCTCTAAATTAAAAATTATTAATTCGTAATAAAAATCTACTATTTAGACCATTTACTCATTATAAATGTAAACAAGTTGAAAATTGTAAGCAATTTTTACACAGCACAGTTGATTAAATTTCAGAGGCTCATTCAATCAAAACCCACACAACTTTAGAGACCAAGATGGAATGTTTTTCTACGTTAACGACCAGTGGGATGGAGCCCGGAGAGATTTGCGAAATATGAATATACCAATATTCATTCCAGGAACCGTAAGAATGTCCATTTAAAATTTTAGTACAATCTGTAGAGTAATTTAAGCGTAAAAACAAAAACTAAGTTCTACGATTACGTTGCTTACTAAACCCAGAAATTAGGCTAAGAAATATGAAGCTTACCACTCATTACTCTGAAAAAATTCTATTTTTCATGCCGGAAGGATGTAAATATTTCTTTTTCCGAATTATGTATGTCTGACTATCTGTTCGTAGGTCATTTTTTATTTTGCATGCGAAACGAACCTGTAACGTGGTGTGGCGTACACCTCAATCTTGCCATGTATAATATAACATATTTATGAAGAATAACACTCTATTAGTACGTAGAAATAAAAATAATGACGTAGTATATATTTTATTTTACATAACATATTATTGTACTTTCATACAGCCTTTGGAGACGTACATTATTCTAGCAATATTGTAATGTTATCATACTCATAACAACATCTTTAAGCATGACGGAGAGGTATGTGATGTCACCGTGATATTGCAATATGGAACACATGTGAAACATATTTTCCGGCGTACTCCGATATTCTAGCCATATCGGTTGTCATCTTCGAAATATATCCTCTTGCTGCTTACACTAATACATGCACAAGTAAACGTAGAAGAATATTTTGTAAGTAAACTATAAAAATCTTTCTCTTAACATGGATAAATGTCTATAAATGCTTTTAGAATCTATATATTTTATTATATATTATATCTCTAATATATCGGTTATATTAAAGAACTCATATTTGAAGATTAAAATAAAATTAATCAAAATTTTCCAAATCACACCCTTCTTCTTAAATAAGAATGTTCAAAACTCAAGTTTTGAGTGAAGTTCTGAATAGGTTATATTATTACCTATTTAAGAAGAGTGAACTGCGATGAATGGAGTCACCCAAAAATAACATAGTACATTAATGAGAATAAAGTGATACAATTAGAAAAAGTAAAATTTACAATTATTTGGATATTTTGGTAGATTTACACAAAAGTACAGTAGGCTCATTTTAAGAAGACATATGCAACAGAAAAGTTGTTGCATAATTATAATAATAATGATAAAAAAATTTTACCAAGAGTATACATATTTTATTAACTAAGCTCAAAGTAATAGATTTTACAACTGTAGCAACTAAATAAAATTCTATTCATTTTTGTTAATAAAATTTAAACTGTTATAGGACTTATTGAAGTATTTATGTACCGTAAAACATAATATTAAATTAATAGTTCCTAGATGGTTGTCCTGAGTTATATTTTTAAATCTTTGTCCCCCTACCTCCAAATTCCATTTTAGGGAAATGAGCAAAGTTTTAACAGTTACTAAGTGGTTTACTTCTATTTCAAAAAAAGGTATTCCAAGTTCCATACTTCCATCTTTATAAATCAATAACTAAACATAATGTATCTATACTTTTAACTCACACCGTATTTGTTATTAAATGACAGAAAGAATGTCATTATCATGAAGTTGATAATTAATTTCCCGTTGAGATATAATTAACCCACAGAGTGATTCACTCTCAACCTCAATATAACTGCCGGTATTCGATACAACCTATAGCTCCCCGATCCTGCTATTACTTGATATGACTATCACAGCAATCCACTATCTCTCTGTCAGTATCATGATGTCATAAATTTTTTCGTTACATTATTTTTTTATTTTGTAGTTAAAATCCTTCAATCCATCCTGAGGTGATAGTCTTTTACGTCCAGACGAGAAATTAACGTATATTGTTTCAATTAATTAATTTATCCAAGAATTAATTTAACAAATATGTGATGTTCGAAAACTACGTTTATAAAAATAGAATCTCTTCCACTCATACATCAATAAATGTCACACCTTAAAGGTTATAATAGTTTATTGTATTAGTTACTATACAACTATACAATAAAGGTGTAACCCGTATACATACTAAAATACGTTAAAAGTTTTATCTTAAGCCGTTATGTTAAGTTTTAAATTTTTTTCCTCTAACATAATCTATCAGACGACTTAGTTTATCTTTTTTGGGTAATAAAACAAAAGAAAAATTATGAATTAACAACAAAAGTTGCTTATTAGTCTTATTCTTTTGAATCTTAAGTAATTTTATAAATATGAAACGTAAATAAATATTTTCATGACAAATACTTAATTTTCCTACAACAATGTAGGGGTTACTAGTTCAGTTTCTTAAAAATTTAAAACCTACGTACTTTTTCACTTTTCCTACTAAATTACATTCCTGGTTTATATAAGAGGAAATTTAATTAAGTAGTGTTTTACCTTACACTTATTTATTTACTTTTACTTACATATATTTATTTTATTTTATTATTAAAACATGGAGGTACGAGAATTTTCCATACATTTTCTATTGTTTAGTGATACGCAACAATCAGTAACACTACGCTTCGAAATTCACCATCTGATCTCTTCCTCAGATGAATAAATAACATAACACACAATTAATATCAGGTTGAAATAAAGAAATCATACCAGAGCGTTGTGACATGTATAAGTCAGGAACCAAAACAGCCTTGTTGTATGTCCACACTCCATCCACACTAACTCTAAAACATTACTTAATAAAATAAACACTATTTATTAAATAAGAATCACAGATTACAGGTCACAATAGGTCTGCACTCACCAACCAACCAATTGCAACTGATGATATGAACTGACAAGATGGCAAAAGTTTGTAAAATCCTCTTTCCTTCACAATGTTTCATATTCAACAACAAACTTCAAACAAAGCATTACGGTTATTTTATTATAAGGTAAAAGTTAGACTTCAGTTCGGCATGGTTGTATTACAGTTTGCCCCACAACGGAAAGAGCCCTGGCTTGTAATATGACCTTCAATAGACCGACTTTTGCCATTTTCAGTTTCGATGTAGAGGAATGGATGGATTGGAACCACACTTAAAACCTCCAAGGTACCTAATTCAAAAGGTACCTAATTCAGAAGGTACACTTATTTACAGATAGACACATATAATGACAGAAATATGCTTTGTATAGTGTCAAACTGCAAAAATAAACTAGGAGGATAGTAGTAAAACACAGGATATTGGATACTTTATTTAGTGCTCAGCATGTGCTTGAACTTTATCAAAGGTTTCTTGTAATTACTATTTTGAGACATCCTCCTGCCACATTATAAGTTATTATTATGAATAAAACTACTATAATTAGAGCAATTCCACTTTTCCTGATACACTAAAGACGTTAGCTATGAAAAATGCCCGGTGATTTAGCGAACATTTAAGCTTTAAACGCTAATGATTCTTTTAAGAGGCTTTTCCGCTGCTTATTATCTCTACTTAAAAACTTTTATTTTTTAAGGAAAAACTAATTTACTCTCACTATTTATTCAAAATAAATTTTGACAAATATAAGTGATTTTGTTTGAAAACTAAAATTAACTTTGAATTAACCAAATGTTTCAACAAATAATGTATTTTCTTATTATGGAAATAATTATAAGCAAAATATTACAATAAGAACAGCACAGTTTTTGCTTAAATTTACTCAGTATGTAATACTCTATCAAGTTTTTGAATACGCATCAAAGGAACAAAGATCTATTTTTTTTATATTTAATTGTAGGAATTCTTTGTTAAGGTAAAACAGGGAAGTTTGGACACAAATATATTTATTAGTTATTACTATTACTCATCAACACAAATTATATTATAAATCTTTTTACATTCGGTTAAAAATTTATTACTGAAAATAAAAAATTATTTATGAATGTGTGGCATACATTATATATATATATATATATATATATATATATATATATATATATATATATATATTATAATATAGCGTGGTAACATCAGCTTATGTGTACAGTTACCTAAACGTTAACAAATTCTATCACTCCAAGGGATGGAAACATTTGAGTTGTTTCTTTTTCTATATCTTTCCAAAAGAGACATAAAAAACGAGATGATCTATATACATGAAATTTGAAAGAACGACGGTAGTACGTGTGATTCCTTAGGATTTTGCTGAGCTATAACAAACATTTTTACAATGGTTCTGTAGGTAACTATGTTTGCATCAAAAAGGGCAGAGTGAAAGTTATTAAACATACAGAGTACAGTCACATGAGTTTTTAACATATAAAATATATTATTAAGAGGCTTAAAAACCTAATACTATATAAATTAAATCAAGCGTAGCAAGATTTGAGAGAGCACTTTGGCGTTGTAGTACTTTCCCTACCATCACAAAAAACTTCATTTGTGAACGCTTAACCTAATCCAATAAACAGAAAAAAAGATATCTCTTAAAAGCCCAGTGAGTTCAAATCTTGCATAAAACTTGGTTTCTACTTATATAACAATGAATTCTACGATTAAGTATTTCCATTGTCTAACCATACGTACTGGTTAAGCGTCTCATTACTAGTTACTGTGGATTTGTCTTTGTCAGTCAGGTGATGCAAAAGTTTTTCTGTATGATTGTCTATCCATATGGAGGATATCATAAGGATTAAATGAGCTATAGGTTTGAAAATTGGTAGACCACCTCAGTAAAGCCTGTTACGGGAAAGATGATGTAGCTGTACTTGTAGCTTGTAATTAAAGGGATATTGAAAAGATTCAATATCTCTTGCACTTCATGTACACAGGTTCTTCGTCATAGTTTTTTAAGAACCCATCTTAATCTTGGTAAAATAATGTACATTGTATAACGTTATTTGTTAATACTTTTAGTTACATATCCAACGATTGTTAAAAAACATTCGATATTATTTTATAAAACCGTATAAGAATTTAAGCTCAAAATAAATTACGTGGTTATTTGTTGTGGAAGGTTGCCTATATTGTAGCACTTTTTACATTTTATCATGTTCTATGAAGATAATAGAATATGATTACTAACGTAGATGGGTGACTTTCATTCCAGAATTTGCACGTATCCATTTCTCTGCTGCTTGTGTACTGTAAGCTTTCAATGGGCTTAAGATCGATTTATTATTCCATTTCCTCTGGTGACTAAATCACAGGATTTTTAAATTTATTTGTGTGAGAGTCGAGAACCAACAAAACGTTGGTTTGATTATAGTGTTGTAACCACTTTACGAACAATTCTTTTGACATATAACCAGGATCAGAAATATCTACCAAAATATCTGGTGGAGCACCAATATTTAGTTTATTTGCAAGGTAAGGCGTTTAAAAATGAGCATTAGTTGTACGAAATTTCCTTAGGCAACTATACAGCCAACTATCGTCGTGTTTTTTATAGGAACACTACGTTT
The DNA here is from genome assembly GCF_021130785.1 of Homalodisca vitripennis. Lineage (NCBI taxonomy): Eukaryota > Metazoa > Arthropoda > Insecta > Hemiptera > Cicadellidae > Homalodisca > Homalodisca vitripennis. The sequence goes on from NW_025779213.1 coordinate 32,696, forward strand.
AATGATGGTGCATGCCACTCTATGGGTTTTGCTGCTATTTTGCTATTTTTATATTCGTCTTATGGTAACCATGATGGCAACGGGAAAATAGCAGAATAAATAGATTTGTAAACAAAAGTAATTTAAGGTATTAATTGCATTAAATTACATTACGTAGTAAATTAAATTTTGCTCCTTATTAGACACTCAGAAAAGTACTCTACTATACATTTTTTAGTCTAAGTCTCAGATATTGTAACGACTTATAGAGTTCATTTTAAGTTTCTACATCGCTGACCTTTTTAGATCTCTCCAGGCGAACATGAGTCGACATTCCAGGAGTCAAGTGTGTGACACCGAAAGATTCCAGACAATGCATTTAGAGAAAGGTAAAATGGAGCAAAACTCAACATTCTCATTGAATCAAACCTTCCCACCATAGCTACGTTACACCTATTTCAACCTGATTTCAACTTCTTAGTTAAGGGGACTTGAACGCTCCATATAAACCCATGTTAAATTAGGTACTTTTGTGTCCCATTATCTTAGAAAGTAATAAAGATACCAACCTGATATTTTTATCACTTACTTTGTGGTCCTATACAAAGCTACTGATCTATTTTTATGAACTTATAACTCTGTTTAGCCAAGTTATGATTTTTTTTATCTAGCGAGTTCAAAATAACCCTGAAATATAGACTATTTTTCAGTAAAATGAGGCCTAATAAGTCAATACTTGTTATAATTGTTTCTTTGTAGATCAGTAGCATCATAGATAAGTACTAAACATCCTGTAAAAATTTCAGCTTGTTATCTTTAGTACTTTCAGAGAAAACGGGTCATTTGTGTGAAAAATCAAAATTTTCGGGAAAACGCAAAAAAACCAAAAAATTTAGATAAAAAGTATATTTTTCACAATAATTGAGGTCTAAAACCCTCCAGGAACATAATGTTCATCATTCTCCTCTTCCTCTCCAAGAGCTCTCCTTCTTTTCTTCACTCGACTTTCCTTGGTCATCACTACTACCTAATTTCTTCTCAGAAGAACTGGGTGGCACTACAACTTTTGGAGTAGTAGGCCGAGGCCTAACTGTTGAGTCTTCATCTGGTGAAACTGAAGGTAACCTTTTATAAAACCTATTACCTTTATTGGTATGTTTTTTAAAGATTCCTTTAGGTCTAGTCATTATATTATCAAAGATCACTTTGAAATAAAAGTCTATAAACACTGAGTCAACTTGCAATAATAACAAAATATTGTCAGAACAACAAAGTTGCTAGGTTACAAACAATTGACAATAACAAAACAAGCAGATATCTGTCAAAAACTGCTAAGGTCATAGAGAAACAAAACCTAAGAGTAAGTAAATAATAAATCAGTAAAATCAGCACTATAAGAAAGCTCAACACTGGATACAGCCGTCAATGGCGTTGCAGAGGCAACTTCAAAAATTTATTTGAAGCATTTAGAAATTTTTGTGGGTGATAATATTAATATCATTGTATTCCGAAAATGTCAAACTACAATAAAAAAAATAAAAAAATATATGTTAAAAATAATTTTCTTTTTGTCCAAGTCCCCCCCTATTAAATATTTGAATGGTCGGTGAGATTCACACCTTGTATATATTCATACTTAATAAGCAGGTAGATAAATAAAATATTATATAAAAAATTAGTTAAAAATCATATAGCTACACCAGGATCATGCAAGTTTGGTATCTTATAAGCTCTTAATTACGTTCTCGGTGGTAAATAATTAGTACAGGATTATGTAAAGAATGTATCGCGACGGTGTAAAGTAGCTGCAGGAAAGTTTCCAGCAGAGCTAATTATCATAGTTTTAACATCGTTATATTTTCAACGATCTTCTAGTTTGCTGTAACTATTTTTCTTTGAGGGGATTTAACTTCCCATAGTAAATTCATCTCCAACACCCATTAAAGGGGTTATAAAGTTTACATTGAAGAAACTCAAATCATTAGAACAATTTATTTTATTTACGTACATTAATTTTTTTATGTTGATGTTGAAATGTTACAATTATTGACAATTTCATAGAAAAAAAAGAAAATTTGATTAATAAAAAATTATTGTTGTTGCATTATTTTTTTAATTCTAAAATATCATTAGACGAGACTGCTTTTAGGATTTTTTATGTTAATATATTATGTCAATAAATATTCAGACTATTCATCAAGTGATTATACGAGAAACAAATGTAAATAACACTTTTTACATTGCATTATCCGTTAAATTTTCAGCCTGATGATTTATTTCTTGGAAAAAGGTTAAACTCTACTAATTATTTTAAGCTCTTTCAATTTTTGACACAGATATTTATGATAATTAAGAACTTTAAAGAAAATACATCAATTCTCTCCTCCTCAGAAATGCTATTCAATTAATGATGATAACAGTTAAGTAAATTTAATCTGATTATTTTCAATATAAATATTTAAACCACGTTTTGCAATTTAAATACTATACTTTATTTTATTTACATACTAAATATTTTAATATCAAGGACTATTGTCAGAATAAACAGTTGTTGCTGCTTTTTTTTCTCAACCATATTCCATCAGAAGTCTGAATACTTAAAGAAACATTGCTTTCTTTTTATACACCCTCTATTGTGTATCCAGTCTTTGGCGATTGTATATCAAGCCATTTGAAAACAGTAAAAAAATTCAAATATTTTTCTGATACATGAATAATTTTAAGTGACTACGTAGTTGTATTCGCTAGTTTGTACCGTAATTGTAATTATTATGCTGAATCGCGGTAGTAAGTAGGCTCTTTTGTTAACTGGACATTGTTTGTTGGTTAGACCGGTACATCAGATGATCGAGATATCTACGGTGATACGTTCCCGAGCCGGTTCCCGGAGAGAGGGGGACCAGTCTTGAAGTGACAACGACAGCGTAGAGACGTCCAGCTGAGAAGCAGTAGTTCTTCCTCTAATCCTATAGTTTGGGATCTAGAGTAATTATTTTAATCGGGTACAAATTCAAATCAAGTTATTAATTTTCTTTAGTGCGTTTTTAGTTTCCTATCAGCCTCCATAGTCTTCAAAGTAGTAAGTCCCGTACCAGCGTTTAGTTAATATCTTTTATTTTTATACTGTTGTGATTAAATTTGTAAAGTTTCCCATATTACAGAGTCTGAGAATTTAATTCAACTTTTGAAGTATTGTGAATTAAATTTTGCTCGTAAAGTTAATATCATGTTTTGTGTTGTATTGATTTTTGAATATTTTGAGAAGAGAACTTTTTATTTTATTTTATTAATTTAAACCTTTTTGGAGAAGTGTACATTTTTAGTTTCATTTTAATTTTAATTCATTTTTTGATCAGACTCTTAATAAATTAGATTTGATCGATTGTGAGAAGTTTTTGAACAAAATCAAATCTAAAGTTTGTAAACTTTGTTAATTTTTTGGGTGAACTTTAATTCAGAATAAATCAAGTATTTCTGAAAGGTTGTTTTGATTTACAAAGTATTAGCTCCAAAGTAATATAATATATGTACTATAATAACGGTACAAGTTAGTGTCATTCACGGAATATTTTTTTCATTAATATATGAATTACCATTGTTACAAATTATACACAATAGAAAAACAGCTGCTCTTTGGAAAAGCCACTCATGACAGTAGAGTCAAACGGAGGAAAATTTAATCTTACTTTTGTTCCTAAAAGATACATTTCCATTTTTTTGCCTTTTCTCAAAATTTCTGACAGCTTAAGAGTGGTTTGGTAAAGTACTTCCTGTGAAAAACCTTCACAGAAGATTCAGCTCAACAAGATCCACATTTTTCTTGATCCCGTATATTAGGCAATAGATTATGTCTTCCACATTTTAAACCACTTAATGACATATTTTTCGCTGAAGTTATTCTTTTTACTTATTAGGTGTATTGTATTTTTAGTTATGGTAGGGATGTTTTGGGATTATTATTTTTAACATAAACGTTTGGATTTTAAACTTTACTCACTGTAAAACGCCCAGTCACCGAATAATACTCTTTTTAGTTGCAAAATTGAGTTTAAGAAAAACTCAGTACTTATTTTAAATACCATTAAGTAAGACACTGGTGAGGAAAGTGCTTCCTCGTGTCCAATAGTAGAATAGCCAAGCTCTGGTAAACCAAATCCTTTAAAAGCCTGAACCATTGTTAAAGCTGATGTACTCCAGATTTATGATATCAGTGCAACATCCGCCTGTATAACTATTACTTCCCCTGGTTTATATATTGTGACATTACAATTTTAGTAATTAATGCAAATAAAGATAATAAAACATTTTGGAATCCATGTCCATATAAAAGTCATATCGCTACGTAACCGCGGAAATCTATGAAATACGACGATATCTATGTTACAGTGATACAATGTTAGAGTTAATAAACATTGCAATTACATTTAAGTTCGCAAATAAGTTCAATATATACGCTCAAATAGATTTTTCTTGTTGTTCTAAATTAATGTAGGAAATGAAAAAAAATGTAAATAAAGGTAATGAAAATATTTTTTGTCAGGAAATCTCAGGAATAAAAAAACATGTTCATCTTATCTTTATGGTGCTGGTTTGGAAAATTTCGCTGCCTAACCACCTAATCAGTTAAATTTGAATGGCATGTATCTATTTCTCTGTACATACAAAAGCCCAATCCACTTCCTGTTTGATCATGACATCTATAAGAGTATTGATCGTATTTACATGAAATTCGGTGCTCACGTTTGTCTTGTGCCAAAATTTTGTAATAAATTGTTTTGAAAACTTCAATAGCTAACTATGTAATGTTTTGAAACATTGAATGATATAATTATAACCACAAACAGAATTTACATAGAAATTGTTACTCAAAATTGTCTTATTTTCTCGGTATTTGAAAAGAAAGTATGGAAAATATACCATACTCAGGCAACTATATCCTGTGTTATTGCTGCGAACCACGGGTTCTTTCCGAAGGAAGAACATACATTATGCAGTTAAAATATATTTATAAACCAAATTATTAAGAAATGAAATAGTTTACGCTTACTTAAAATATCATTGATAATAATGGCACTTTTTGTGAATTCAATATAATTTTAACCTTGATGTCTTATAAAAACTGATAGGTTGATAGCACCTTAATATTCATTAAGGGACAATCACTATTTTATTAATCTTCAAAGTCTCCGTATATTTGAGAGAGTTGTTAAAATATGTTGTTATTAAATCAGTAGCCGATAAACTAGTTTTCAACCAATAACTGAGCATTGTCTCGAGTAAGTGGTTTTAGAAATACATTCAAGAATCCGCAGTAGTCTGGGATTTACACGCCTGACAGGATAATTTGTAACCTCTCCTGCATTTTAATACTTCAATCTAGCTCTTGGAAACCAAGATTGGAAGTTACTCAATTTATTAAGTAGAACAACTCCTACATTTACTTCACTTTTATTCCGCATTTTTTTGCATTAGTAGTTCGAGCTGTTGTTAAGGTAATGCACGTAAACGTACTAGGGTATAACGCATATGAATTATAAAGGGCAAACATTAACTTCCTCAAAATATAAAAAGTTTTTAACAAGAAAAATGCAGTATAATTTCATTCGCAATTGCATATTTTAAGAATCTTTTTCTACACATCAATTTATAACATTCAATTAAAGTACATGATGACACGTTAAAATCGTCTCGCTGACTCTTTTATTATGCAGCCCTTTACCTTGCATACTTAATTTGAAAAACTACTATAAATAATATATATTTACCAAATTCTTTAAATATTTTATAGCAATGTCATAATACTATGATTTACTAATAAAAATAAAATAAATAAATAGAGCGTAAATTTTGGTAAAAGATATCAAACATTTGTATTGAAATGAAAATATAAATCAAATCTGCAATATTAATATCAGCACCAGAAGCGATTGGACTGTTTCCAGTATCCAACGAAATAAGCTTAATATAATCGTATTGGAGAGGATACATTAGATCGATGGAGCTAAGTATATCATTGTGACGAGGAAAGTACACAATATTGCAGTTTATTGTATTTGAAACTGCATGGTAAATTTAGTATACGTGATAAATGTGTAATGAAAATTAAATATTCATTGTACTTAAAGGCTGCGTTGGAGAATTGCTGTCTGCTCAAAAGTTAATTCTACACCCTCAGCACTTAAGTCTAATCAATTGCGGCTTCTTCAAACACTTAGGCTTTTTTTCATCCAACTCTTCTAAAGATTCAATGCACTTTTTTTTACTCTTACTGAAATGGAATGATTGGCGACTATTTATTTAAAGATTACCCACGAAATTCTTATTTCTGACTCTGCATAAACAATTTAGAGTTCGATGATAGTACATGGGTTTTGGATAAACTAAGTTATGTTTAAATTGGATCAAAGAGCAGATTGGAAAACTAAAAATAATATAATGCGTTTTATTCTGTCTGATTGTTTATTTCTTTATGTTTTGAGATCACATTGATCTATCAACTTTAAATTTAGCATAAACTTATTTTAATGAAAAATATTATATTTGATTTGAAATCATGTGTATAAGTAGTCAAAATAAACAATCATATTAAGTGGAGAGGTTACATACCAAATTGTATTCTATTTCGGCAATATTATTTCCTGGAACGGCACATTTAGTCATAGTCATAGTCAAGTATTTATTGCGGAGACAAATAGTACATTTGTATAGCAAACGTCAAGTATCTAATAATTTTGACACACATGTTACATCGAACTCTCATTCGTACATACATTCATCGCCAATTTTTACCCACCTCAATCGAGAGCAAGTCTTCTGATTGTGCGGTCTCCCAGTTATATGTCATAAACTCGTTCACGCTATAAAAAGCGTTGGACACTAAACAGCGTTTCAAACGAGTTTTAAATTTTTTATGCGTAGGTGAATTTTTAATTTCATCTGGCAAGCTGTTGATGAGATGAACTCCTGCCTGTGAGGGCAAAAGTTCATGAACTACCGTAATGTGTCTCCCGGTTCGGTAGTTTTCTCTGCCTCTTGTCTCGTACGAGTGAAAATCCCGTCCGTTGGTCAAGGTGCATTTAAGCATACAATATGACGTCGTTTCTAAAATGTAGAGACTTGGCAGAGTCAACAGTTGCAATCTTGAAAGCTGGCCTGCACTACTCTCTTAATTTTAATTTTGCAATGACGCGTATCGCTCGTTTTTGAAGCTTGAACGCTCTTAAAAATTGGTTACTTGCACATGCACCCCACAGCACTAGTCCATAGGTGAGATGTGGATAGATCAAGCCATAATAAGCCGTCATCATAACCTGAATAGGGCAGTATTTAGCTAGAGACCTCAGCACATAAATGCCTGAGGCTAATTTGGAGTAAACGTAATCGATATGAAAATTCCATGTGAAACCTTGATCAAGGTAAATTCCAAGGAATTTCGAGGAACAGACCTCTTCTAATATGGCCTCATCCAACACGATGGCCGGGCCATATTCGCAGTCTGTCGAGCGCAAAGAAAAATTTATAACATTGGATTTTGAAGAATTTGTTTTTAGATTGAGGCTATGAAAATGTTGCACACAACTGTTTACTGCAACAAAGGTGTTTTGTTTTAAAACTGATTTTGTTGTTTCATTAAAACATAGAGTCGTATCATCCGCATATTGCACGATTCTTCCGTGTGGTAGTGATGATTCTATGTCATTGACATAGAGCAGGAACAGAATAGGGCTGAGAATTGATCCTTGATGGACTCCATAAATAATTTTCATTGAATTAGAAACATGGTTTGAAATTTGGACAACTTGAGATCTGTGGCTTAAAAATGAACTAAGCCACAAGAGCGGCACGCCTCGAATGCCATGGGACCCCAACTTGTCAAGCAGTGTAAGATGGTCAGCACAATGGAATGCTTTAGATAGATCGAGAAACACACTTAACGTGTGATTTCGACTCTCTAGCCCCTCTACAATCGTCTCAACAAGACTCAAAATTGCGTCTATCGTTGATTTGCCCTTTCTGAATCCAAATTGTTCATTTGAGAGCTGATTGTATTTGTTAAGAAACTGAAACATTCGTAATAAAAAAAGCTTTTCGAATATTTTGCTTATTACAGGCAAAATCGAGACAGGCTGATAAGTATTGATAACTATTTCAGTACTATATTTAAAGAACACTTGTCCATTACTTATTAAATGATCAGATGTTACATGGGTCATTCATAAAACATACTATTGAAATCGTCAACAAGAAGCATGTCAGCTGCCGCAACAAGTCAGTCACGTGGTACATGTGACGTAGCCCCAATAATCCGTCTTACATTTCAGCAACCAAATAAGTAAAAACCTCTCTTTTATATTATGATTTCGAAAAGTTATACCCTCATGATGAGTTGGTAGGAAATAGGTTTTATACCATCATGACATGTTGTGAGTGTACCATACGAGGAATATGAAAATTGAACATTGATAATCAATGTTACAGAGAAAAACTATTTAATTACTAATTGTACACCTTATTTGGCAGTGTATAAATACAGTTCTCCTAATCAAATTAACTAATTGGCAATGTACTTAAAAAAATTCTCTTCATTTACATATTTGCGATCTTTAACATTTTTATTACATTAATTTATACAATTTTTAAATTCATTCATAAATGGTGTTAACATTTATTTACATAGTATTCAAAAATACTTTATAAATATATGTCTTATAATATCTATTTAGTGTTTACGAACGTGACACTCTATTCAATTTAGAATAGTACGAAATACAATAAGGAGTTTTTCATTCTACGTAAGTTCTTCTTGAAACCTTTACAAAACCATTGAATTTAAGAAATGTTTTAGTTTCTTTTGACAGCCTCCTGTAATATGCTTATAGAAATAATTTGATAGCTTCGGTGCGTTTCTTACGAGGTCAATGAACTTCCATTACTAATAAATTTGATGTGAAAATAAACCTTATGATCTCTAACATGTTATATAATGTATTAAATGCACCCATCAGCTAGAGGAATTTTTAATTATAAAATAATAATTTAATCGAAAAGGTTACTTTGTAAAATAACCATAAAATACACCTTTCAAATGAAACGACCAATATTTGAAATTATTTTAACAATACTTGGAATTACGTAAGAAATGCATTTTTGATTACTTTTAAAATCCCATTAATGCACTTTAAGTTTAAACTATCACATATTTGCTGAACCAGAGCTCTACACATATTAATAACGTATTTTTACTAAGAGAATACACTCTGAAAGACAATACACTATGATAGTAACTTGTATTTCTAATTCGATGTGGTCAAATATATTCAAAAAGAAATAAATGTGGTTCAAATGAATGAAGAAATGATGAATCTTATCTACTGAAAGACGTTTGAGGTCTATGGAGAATCCAATGTCCATTAAAAAGAGAAGTATTAAAGGTGTTCTCAGAGATTTTCAGTAATCCAAGGAAGACTGAATTCTGCAAAGAGAGTTGGGTGTTCCAAGGAACCTTGAATTTTTTCTCAGATATTTGAGTGATCCAAGCAGAATCAGGCTTTCCAAAGAGTCCTGGGTTACTTGAGTGTTCAATGGGTCTTGAGTGTTCTAAGGAGGTTTGAGTTGAAAAAGTGACAAAGAGACTTAAATAAGGGAGAATTGAGTTTTAAAACTAAATTTTACTGATACTAGGAGAGTTTATCTTCAACACACAGAGAAGTGTTTCTAGGACATGAGTACTCTGAATGTAATTGAATTCTCATAGGAAATCTTACCTTGGTTATTTCAAAGACACAAGTTCTACAAAAAGCACTGACTGCTCTAAAAAGATTTTTATCTCAAAATAAACTTTATTCTTAATATAAGTTCGGGTCCTCATAGTAAAAGTTAATTGAAAAAGTCATATATAGTCTACGAAAATGTTTTATTGGACAAATTATGTTACGTATAAAATATAATTATAAAGCAACATTATATAATGCAAGTAAAAATCTCCACTTAATTTTTCATTATATATAACATCCAATCCATGACATTTATTTTAATTGTGTATTTAGTTAAATCTCCCATATGTCATCATATGTGTCAAAGACTCATTCAGACTTTACAGTAAGGTGTTTACAGACAAAGGTTTGGGGATCAGTTTAAGCTCAAACAAGAGTCCTCATGTCGAGAGGTTCCAAGTTCTGTAGAACAAGTATGTATTATCATATACATTGTGTCTTTGTCGCTTTCATCCCTTTGGTTCACTCACTTATGTTACCTAAACAGTTGAATACAAACTACTTAACGTTATCTATTTGACAATAAGTATTTAGACAAACATTTTTTATAAACAAAAATCAGAAATTTACTGCTGTTAATCTTTGATGTATTTAAGATTCTTTGTTTTATAGTTAAGATATTTATAACCATTAATTTTGGCCTAAATAAATCAGAGGTGCTTATCAACTAATTATTAAATTAACTTAATAATTAAAAACTATCTTGAAATATAATATGAAAATATTTAATACATTAATAATTTAGGTTTTATTAGGATCACGCAGTGCAGCTTTCCATCTAAATAAATGTAAAATTTATAGCAGTGCAATTTTGAATGTTATTTATAAAAGTAGTTTAACTAATTAGTGGAATAAAAATAAATTACTGTATGCGGTTTGTATTAATTTAGACTAAATTTTTGTTCTTTAATAATGTGGTCGATATCGTTATTTAACATATTATAATTATATTTAACACCTTAAAATAAACCAATCACTCTTTGATACAGCGACACAAGTTTCATTCAAGCTCGTTATTTTATGTTATGAATATGATAAGAGTTGTACCGTTATTCAGTTGTATTTTATATAATACGTATTTTTGCAACCCTCTTACTCGTTACTTGTTAATATAGTTTAGATCCCATATTCTTGGAGCTAAATTCTTGGCGGATTAATAACCTAATTGGCACGCGTATTATTTATTGTCTCTGGTAAACTTTGTAACTGCCGTTCCTGCTACCGGGAAACATCTTGCGCGCCATGTCCGTAAAGTAATTATATTTTCGCATTATTAGTCATTTCATGCGAAAAATATAATTTTGAATGTAATATAAAGTAAAAGTTGTAAATAGTAAAGTGATTTAGCTTGGTTGATATTTTATTAGGCACATTATTTAGGAGTGTACTGTTATTTAGTTGTATTTGATATAATCCATATTTTCTTTACCCTTTTACTTGTTACTGGTTATAATAAGTTACATCCGATGTTCTTGGAAGTAAATTATTAGCAGATTAAAATGGATAATAGTGTGGTGATGTACTTCTGACTAGACCACGTTGTCATGAGTCTTGAGTTGTCTCAGTACAACTATGAGTACAACTGTGATTGCTTCCAGCATTCATGTTTTAGACTTGTAGTCTATTAATCTCCATTTTTTCAGACTACAGCTGCAATGTCGAGGCAAGATGCTGACACCCACGCTTATGAGTGGAAATCAACGTGGAGTGAAGTTGTTTTTCAAGTGTTAATAGTAATTAAGTTAGGATGCAAAATTCCCATGCAGAATTGGAACCATTAGGCCCACTCCCATGCAATGTGGATAACGCTCCTAGCACTGAAAAATATAGTAAAAAGTGAATCTCATCTTTTTTAAACTACGATGATTAATTACTAAGTTGTTGGTATTTATAATTTTATGGCTCTTTTCGTTCAAAATAATTGTTATTTTTGTAAAAAAGTTAATCTTTTATGCAGTTTGTCGATATTTTTTTGGAATTTTCGCATAAGGTGTTAGAAGATGAATTACTTTGTAGTTTTTTCCCTCATTTTGAAAAAATATAAAAAAAGTTTGAAAAGCAGTAAATTTTTTTATATTTTATGATGTTTTCGTTGATAGAATAATAATTGATACAAGTAAATATGAAATTATACATATACATACAATTGAGCACAAGTGTTTTATGTAACTTGGCGAGGCCAAACTGTATAAAACAATGTAATTGAATAAATCAAAATAAATGTATATCCATTAGATATATAATAATTTATTATAATAAATCATATCATTATATGCGAATAAAACGTTTTCAGGTGTAAATTGCTGTGTTTGGTAAGAGAATTATTGTATATAAAAATAAAATAAGTAAACATGTTTTATAGACCATCTGTCGGTAAATATTGTGATCCAGAAGATAAACACATTCAGTATAAAATATAGCATATTTTTATATATTTTTTTAAACCTGACTAGATCTCGTTTGTTAGTATTGTGTTAGTGGTGATTCTACACTATTTATTTATGTTATAAATAATATTTTTGGAGAACTATGTTGGTAACTACAATATTGGATTATTTCATACCGGAAATACTGGGATGACCGTGAGCATGTTTCCTGCTTCAATCTGGTCGAATATTAGATTTTTGTGTCTTTGTCACCGTATCACCACACAAACGGCGCAAACATTGAAATTGTACAGGGTCCTTCCTCTGTTACATGAAGATACCAATTGAGTTTGGTGGCTTTAATTCCAAAGGGAATTGACTTTAAGGACCCTGACTTCCTCACTGCAAGTTTTAATAAGTAGTTTTCTTTTAGTTTCAGTGTTTATACTGATCACACTGATGATTATTATTTGTTTTACAAAGCTATGGTGGAAAGCTTTGAGTTTGATGCAGCGTCTGAAATAGTGAAACTTTCACAGACTTGGCACCCGTAGTCTGAATTCCACATCTGGAGAGATAAAACATGTCACTAAGAAAGAAGTTTAAAACGAGCCTTACGTTGAATGGCTATTTTAAAGATGAATTCGGTTCTGCTGGTAATAATTTAATATTCCTTTAAAATGATTTTACTGAGAGTCTATGTGTATTAAATCCAAAGCTTAACAGACAAAATAATTTAATCTTACTTTTCCTCCACTTAAAGTGCACTTAATAACCACTTCAAGAGCATTAAATTCATGTAACTTAGAAGAAAGATGAAGGAAATAGATCACCCCGAAATAGCCATAAAACTTGTACGTGATTATATTACAGCAATCTAACTTGAACTACAGTAGTTAAATTTTTAAATTGTACCAGCCTTTTTATTTTATTTTAATTTAAATTGTTTATACTCTCCGAATACTGTCAATGAGACTGACCCCTCAAGTTCAATTTTAGTTACAGCACTGTGCGTAATAAATTCTATATATTCTAAATATGGAAAGTTGTCAGTATTACGTACATTTTTTAGCTACATTTTGAAAACATAATGTCGAGTTTTTGTGTTCGTCCTAACTAATTTAAACAAGTATATACTACTTTAAAGATTTAAAATTAAGATTTTAACGGCTTCTGCCTTGTAAATGTGTATGGCTGAGGCTGCTGCAGCTGATTGAAAAACTTTTCCCATAATCGGGGTGAAATATTCATTGCAAACTTGATCGGTTTCCTTTATTCTGAAGAATCAAGAAACTCCACTCGGAAACTAACTTGATTACAAGTTATGAATTAATTTTGTTTAGGAAATGTTATTCAACTTCCATTTTCTGATTTGTATGCTAATAAAAGTTTTTTTTTAAAAGAATAGCTTATAATTTCCAAAATTAATCAAGTACAAACATTAAAATATTACTTGCCTTTATTTGAAATGTTTCATAATAGCAGTCAAGTAGACCTTACTAACATACGATTAATGCTTTACTAAAACTGTACTGAAAGTAATAACAAATTATTTATAGAGTAATACGATTTATTACATTTATTATCGATTCGTGAATGAAAATATCGTCGATACAAAGTTTCACAGAGCAAACGGGGGCAGATGGTAAGTAAAAAACTTTAAACTTATGTATCAAGATGTATAATAAAAACAATTGTTAGATAGTTATTCCTTATTTCCTACTGAACATGAAAGTAATCCTTCACTTCTAAAATATAAAAAGTAGAAGATTATATAGGCTAAAATTAAATACTAACCAAACATTACGAATACAAATACAAGTTCTGTAATAATGTGTTAAATTAAAAAGTAGCCTATATACCACTCGTATGATAAGATTTATATTTATTTATTTTCACCTAACATTTCATTAGTTCAAGAGTTTGTTTCATTTAAAGAAGTGTGTTTGTTTATTCCTCAAAGATAAACGTCACATGATATTTGATGATTTACAGATCCAACTAAAAAAATACATAAATGATTAAATTAAATTTTAGACTTGAGTTTTGAATATTATTTTGAAGGAATTATGCAGTTCTTCATTTCAAAACTAAATTATTGATCGATAGCTTAAGCCCTAAGGATTGTATTTATAGGAAATTTATTAAAACGGAGGAGAATACTATAAAATTAAGGAATTTAAAGGAGTTCAGGCGCATATACTAAATGAAAATCATTATCGTGAGGTTGATGGAAGGGGAAGAGAACGTATTGTGTGCACTCACGTAACTTTCACGTGTTGTCCAAACACAGAAAGTCAACCGAGACGGTTGAAAGCGGGTTCCCTTATCCTCACATAACAGTGTCGCCACTGCATACACTCGCAGTGGTGCCAGCACACACAAACTGCATCTGCGTATGTCACTTATATATACATATAATAATATATGGATGCCATTTTGATATTAGAGCGTTTTTAATGGGAGGACTGGTATAGGTGTATAAACAATAGCATAGTACTGAGTGTACTGAGAATGAGTGTTAAAGGTTATTTTTACAAAATGTGGGCTGTACAAAATTATCAAAGTAGAGATATTTAAGTTTTTTATTGACGAATCATTACATCAATACTGAGCAGCTGCATTCGCTAGTAAGAACTACACAATTGCTTGACTCTTTCGAGCAGTGATCGAAAAAGTTTGACACAGGAAAAGGGACTCAAATAATGTATTTATCTTCCAATTGTGTAATCCAGGAATGAATGTTAGTATTTAATGCCAGAAGCTGCCTCTTGAATTTTCTGTGCTTAATAAGCTGGGGGGATATGCTTTAAATGATATCTCTTGGTTATTTATAAATACTTCACTTTAATACAGCTCATTCAATGATTTTAAAACCTTTATCCTATTACTGCGTTCTCAGTGTATTTCAGAATATAAAAGTTATTTTTAATTTTTTTAATTCATTACTAGCACATTTAGATCAAAGTTTTAACCATAATTTATAATGTTCTATAATTTTTACTGACAGTGTTGGTTAATTAATGTTTTATTCAACGTTGCCATAGTGTTGTTAAACTTAACATGAAGAGACCCTTTCATTTCCCCAGGATGAAATAAGTAAAATTCCCATTTTCATACCTTTATTTTAATACACACATTAAATATGAATTTTGTAGTCTCAACAAACCACAAATAATTAGATGTGGGAAATAGGCAAAAACTGTTGTAAGATGGTATACAAGAACATTAATATATCTATATACATATAATATAAATTAATAATCTAGAGGCAGAGCAACATCTCAAAAACCGTATAAAACTTTGCTTTGTGATGAAATGTTAATGTAATGGTTTTTCTAATATTAGCTTATGGTTTAAACTAGGAGAAAATTTACTTACACCGATCTGAACGAAAAGAATCTTATTACCAAACTGGTAGTAACTGAAGTGATATACATAACAAAAGGATCGTAAAAAGTATTTTGTTTAGCTGCATAAATGTATAGGCTTATATACTCGTATATAAAATTATATCTAGTAATTTTATACAAATATTAGTGATACAGAGAACATTTTACTTCATTAACAGTTTTATTTCAATACGAAAGTATCGCATCACTTAATACATTATTCCTTTCTAAAATGATGAATATATTTCTGATGAGCTATTAGCTGAACTAGTATTCATTATTTGTAAACAATGAGCTTTTAGGTTACAAAATCAATATTATCTATAATATTCTTAACCTTTCAATTATTAAGGCAATGCTTATGATCAAATTCATTAAGATATGCTTTGACATATAATTTATTGTATTAAATTGCGTTTATCACGGCATTCTTTAACCTATAATATATACCTAAAAGTACCGGTTGTGTACCATTATGGATAATGGAGGTTGTTGTAGTAAATAAGTTCACAGACTTTTTAAGGACACGTAAATATTTTAGTTCAGTGGTGTATAGCATTGTAATATTTCAATTAAAAAAAATATTTAATTCAATTTTAAATATTTTTACTACGCTTGAAGAATATATTTGTAGCTGTAATTATAAACCTTATACATTGCGGAACACGTAGGTCACACAATAAGAACCTCACATAAAAATTTTTACTAAAGAACGGATAGTAAACTCAGTGATTATTTTGTGATTATGGAGAAAACATTAGAATATTAATAAAGAAATTATTCATGAAGAAAGGGTCAAGAAGGCAGCGGGATGGTTGTTTATTAAACAAACGTAGAAAAATAGCGTAAAAGGGTTCACAGATCGGACTGTGTGGTCCGATTTATAAGGCCATCTGTCTGATATGCCTTTATTAGCCGGGCCTAGTGGCAATTAAAATAAAAACTTTGGTTCACTAATACTTTTAATTTTCCAAATTATATGTCTTTTTTGTAACACTCTTTGTCTAATATTCTATAAAAATAAGATATTTCGAAAACTTATGTCATTATAGTCAGTAATAAGATGGAAAATAAAGACTGTTATTAGAATTCGTAATAATAAGAAGAAAATTCAAGCATTTTGGCTCGTTGTTATAAATTGTAACAAAAACACTGTTAACATGAAAGAGTACAAAATAAAAGTACAGAAAACACATATTAGCATGCATACACCTTAATGACAGGAATATCATAATATTTTAAATTATTTTCAGTTTATATACATGGAACTGATTAGATTATATACAACTTTCTCTACTTCTCTATAGTTCGGGTTTCGATGAAAGATCGAAATAGTAGTTTTTTTCTATAGAAAGTACAATTTTGTCGTGGTAACAAGACGTACTGTGTTTTGTTCACTTAGACTAAGTCTTTAAGATATGATTAGTTAAAATAATATACATAGTTTATTGCATTTATTTGTTTTTATAAAATGCAATCTGTAGTTGCAGCGTAGTTCTAAAGTCAAAGTACTCTCCTATAAGGTGAAATAGGTAGTTTGTTTCACTTAGACGCGAAGAGGGAATTGAGATAAATCACTGTGTGGTCGGTAAACAGTTTTAAATAAGAAGCTCGACCGCTCCTCAGTACACACCCGTTACTGTTGTTGGCTCTGGGGATAAGGTTACTTTTTGTTAACCAGAACTGAGATACGTTTCATTGCCTACACTGAATTTGACCGACAACTTACGTATATTTAGTGCTGAACATGTCTTGCCTATATACTACATAAAATGAAGTAAATGACCAGAAATTCTGTATCAGCCAAATGCACAGTTTATTCAGCTGAAAACCTGACATTCAGGACACGTTTTGAATTTTTTATGCAATTGTTAAACTTTAGCATCCGGAGGTTGATTATAAACTGTCAATTTCTTATTCCAAACACATAACATAACAATTAGCTATTAGTCATTTATAGTCCTGATATAAAATTTATAATTTACACTTATCAAAACATATATATGACGTATAATTAATTGACGTATAACGAAGCCCAGACTTCGTGCATTGAATAATTAATTGTGATTAGTAAACTTCCACTTTGGTGCCAATTAACCTTTTTTATTAGTAAAATATCTCTCAGAAATGTTTTTCTATTTGATTTTCTGTTTACAAAAAATATCTAACTACAGAGAGTAGCCAAATTATTAGACTAGACTGCTTTTTTAGCGAAGAATATGAAAAAACTTTATTTTAACAACTTGTTACATCTTTTACATTTTTTTTATACTTTGTGTGATTACAACAAATACATTTTTTTGTTGCTTGCCTTGTCGAGTTGCAACTTTGTGATTTTTCATTCTTTTCTTCACAATAGCCCACAGATTCTCAATTGGATTCATGTCAGGGCTATTACCTGGGCATGGAAGTGTACTGATCTCTGATTCACGGAGAAAGTTTGACACAGTCTTCGCTGCGTGGCAAGGGGCTCCGTCGTGCATAAAAATATATTCGCCATTCGGGAACCACTCTTTTGCTTGGGGAATAAGCCTTTTTTTCAAAACATTCAAATACTGGTCCCTGTCTCATAGTTTTTTTCTACTATATATACAGTCTTCCTGGGCCATGTACAGACATTACACTCCAAATCATTACCGACGTTGGATGCTTTACAAACTGCTGAATACAATTTTCGTTAAACTCTTCCCCACATGTCTACGGACGTACTGAGAGCTCTCATCACTAATCTGGAATATAGACTCATCAGAGAAGCCATACCTGGAAAAACAAGTTGAATTGTAGTTCACTGTTGCTTAGGTTAGGTTAAATTAGGTTATAGGTTTTGTACGGTACGATAGGCCTACGTAGTAATTTCATCATTATATTGATTACCATAGTTTTAACATTTTAAAATACATTAAAATAAGCTATAAATGCATGACTAGTATATATAGGCATACTGTAGGTTAGTTTACCTTTTCCCAATCTTCAACTGTGAAGCCTTGTAAAGCCCTTAGCCCATTGCAGCCGTTTCTTGGCCATGGCAGGCGTGATCTTCTGTTTCTTCCTTGGCCTACAAGCCTTTAGGCCTTCTGCACTCAACACCCTCCTTACAGTTCTAGTTGAAACATTCGCTCCGTACTCATTTATTTGTCCAGTCAATTGTTTTGTTGTATTTCTTCTGTTCATTGTAGTAATATTTTTTAGTTTTCTAACCAGTCTGTCATTTAGTTTACGCTTTCGACCACATTTGCCTACTCGACGTGGTTCGTAATTCAAATTGAGATCACAGGCCATCTTAATTCTGCTTACAGATTTTTGGGAAATACCTAATCTCTTAGCTATTTTTTACCTAGTGAATAGCAGTTTTCTTCCAATAGAAGTTTCACTGAAGCACTTTTTCTGGGAGACAAATCAATTGTTTTCCCCATTGCTGGTCAAATGTTTTCAACACAATTCAGAAACCAAAATGCACTTAAAAGTTATAAAAAAGCAGAAAAAACTGATTTACAACACAAACCGCTTCATAAACACTGTTTGCAATTCACACAATACATAAAAAAACAACTACAAACACAAGTAATCAACATCAATTGTATGCCAAGTTTGAGGTTAGGAATTGCTTATAATGTCCAAAAGAATCAACAGCTGATTCAGTGCTGCCAATGCCATCAGAATCAATACAAAAACATTCAAGCATAATATAAATTGATTTTATACTGTATTCTATACCAAATTAGGCAGTTTTATTTTAGTTTATACATGTTTTCTAACCAAATTCAAAGTTAAGTCAAAAATGCATTAAACTAATACGTCTAGTCTAATAATTTGGCCACCCTCTGTACATTGCTACATTTATCGGTTTTGGATCAAGGGGGGCAAAGGTACGAGCTCTTAGGGTGGCTCAGAGGGATATGTTTCATACCAATTAAGGAACTAGGCATTCTGAAATAAATATTAACGGACAGGCTTTTTGAATGAGTGTCACTGCTACTAAATGAAATAGATCTCATGATTGAATCGTAAGAGTCACATATGCGGTATATGATTGAAAATGTGTTTTTAATATTCATATATTGAGTAATTTGAGACCTCATGAACTTTTAATTAGTCTACGCTGTTGAATCTTTAACACACAGCGAGTGAAAATTTCTCTATTTACCAACAAGCCAATCTTAAACGCAGATATTCAGATTGGACTCACTAATGGTACCTGTAATATTTCTAAAAGAAGAAATATATTCCAACAACACAACAAACGATCGAAAAAACAAAGCAGCTGATCTGGAGAGTGGAATTGCGTCACGTCCGGAATGTATTTCCACGGCTTCACAGTGATTTGTGACGTCATGTATCAGTACCTGGATTTTTTTATTCAATTCTTTGTTACAAATATATTTATACAGATTTTATACTAAACCAGTAAGTATTTCTGTGTATGCTAATGTTATCATAATTCAAAATTTAAATGCAAACAATATTTTACTTAGAGTTTAGCAAAAATTATGGAAGATTTTAAAAAGATAAGATTCGTACGTCTCACAACCTTATATATTAAAAATTGTAACAAATATAAACACGTTTTAATGGTTCAAATCTATCATTTTCAGATGTAAAGAACAAGAGAAAGAAAAGAGAAAGTCATATATACCTGAAAACCGCTTGGAGTCTAGACAGGAGAAAATGAACCTAGGGGTTTTTACTGTACAAGATGATAATTATGAGCTCAACTTATGAATGCGAAAAGTCAAAAGCACTATCACACGTCACCAGCCCAGGTGACAGTGGATACTGTCGTTTTAATAAATTGTATTTACTTTTTTTTTTTTTTGAATTTTATACAAAAAGGTCTTCAATGGCTAAGCCATGAATCACTCTCAAAGATAAAAACTCTGTTTTAGATCAAGAAGTAATAAACTTTACTTATATTTCCAACAGTGTGGCAAACCCAATCACCTAATTCAACTTACCGTTATTTAATTGTTATTATTGCAAGAGATGGATGGTTATATCCATAATAATCTAAGAACTAATATCAATGAACGTGATACAAGAAGAAATAACACCAAGAACGTACAGGAAAGATATTTTAGCACTAAAAATAAATAACTTCGTATATCTTATATTAAAGGATGTGTCTATTAAAAAGATGTTAGGGCTGGGCCATAAGGATATGCTAGGTTATACTAACTTTTGTTATGAAAGTTGCTTCTAAACAATTACTGCTTCAAAAACAGTGCTCTTGATAGTTTCAAAGTAAGCTATGTGGCTGCCACAAGGTGGTATTGGAGAAATACCAACCTATGGCACCTCCTGATAGGGTAAATCAGTCAAAATGTCTGGTATATTTAATTATAAACTAGATCAGACTAAGCACACAATCTCTAAAGGTCGTAGGTCGAACACCTACTAATGCAATTAAATGGAATGTACGAGACTGTAACAATTAAAGGTAATTAAAGTCAAGGCAGAGTAACGAAACACTAAGCTATACTGCTTCCAATTCCGAAATACCATTTCAAGTAACAGCTCTCTAATAAGAGATAGAATTAGGATCCAACTATTAACAACAAAAAGAGTTCTGCTAATTTTTTTACATAGTAGGAGTTTACCATGCCTTGTATTGTGTAATAGGTTTCGCTGAGGTAGTATACGAAATTTTATGTTTATGGCTCGTTTTATTTTCGAGATGTTCTGCAGATAAATATGTGAAAAGACAAACAAAAGGACAAGACAATTTTACATCGCCTGGCTAAGAAAAGTAATATTGTGCCAACCTACTTGCTGATAAGCTTCAAAGATAAATATTCAAATTTCATATTTGGACTTGCACCATTACCTTATTCCTGTCTCTGTAGCAATGAAGTTTTGTGCAGAACTAAAAGTCTACAGATTAAATCGTTATTGAGATATTTTGCCACATTACACAACTACATTTTTGTCCGTTAAGTTAGGTCTCATAAAGCTGTTTTAAAATAATAAAGGTTAGTGGGTTTGCAATAATAAAGGTTTGTTTTACAATAAAGGTCTCACAAATGTCACAATGACTAAGGAGAGTACTGCTGTACCGTTTTACTGGCACATGAGGGGTTAGCTTTGAAATTTTAAAATAAACTTTTGTGAAGGTTTCAAATAAAAGAAAATCTTCTGAAATAAATAAAGTTCAAACTAAAATAACACTTCTTCTTAAAAATAATTACTGGAATAAAAATAAATATAAAAACTTCTTCATGACTTTTAAATTCAAACTTGTAATATATTCTTCACTTCCAAAAAACACAAAGTTCTTACAGCTTTTCTTTTATTCAATTTTTAAAATTCAAACATTTACAAACTAATATGATCTGGCAATTCTTCACTTTAATTCATCTTCAAAATTCAATTTTTATTTTGTTACTAATTTTCTTTACTTTACTTTAAAAAATTATTCTTCAGTGTTAGACACTTAAAAATTCTTTAGTGTTAGAGATTTACTCGTAATAAATCAAATATACTTCGGTGTTAGAGATTTAATAAATCGAAAAATTGCTGAAAGCATCTGTAACAACCACAAAACTCTTTTAGTATTTTTACATAAAATTTTGTATACATGTGCTCACTGCACCAACAAGTTTTATATTGCACATATCAAAAGGACAAGTTCCTAAATTCCCATTAAATTTAATTTGTACAATATTTCTTTCCCAAAATTATTCCAAAATAACTAAGATTGAATATTGACTGGACTCCAGTTAAAAGGTTCACTTACCCGCAGGTTCGATGACGATTAGCAAAAGATTTACTCTAAGCACTATTTACTCTACTCGTTACAATCACTTCCGATGAACTGAGATGGAGGTACGGTACGTATACCTCACCCCACCTCTCAATTTCGTTATCAAACACTGCTATCTGCGATGCGCGCCTCGCCGATAGCAACCTCTTTTGTACAGTCCAGCCCTTATCATTCATCTGGGCCTACTCCTTCCACCGGTAATCCAGTTACCCCAGAATTATTATTTAATACAATCCGTACACTACAACGACAGAGTGTAATAAAATCTAATATTGCAATCAAGTATTAATATGGTTTTCCCATTCTATTAAATTAATTAATTTACTGTATTATTAACAAACATGTGATGAAATCTGACATGCTAAATACTAATATAATTATATTTAGCTAATTACAAAAACATTTTAATATTTTTTGTTGCCATCGTTGCTACCAATGTGGGAATATTCGCTAACGATCAACCAAACCTTATAGAGTAACATCCACTGTTATTGAAATTGATATTATCTATATACAAATGAAGCTACAGTACATGGAATAAGACTATATGCAGGTTAGTATTTGAGGCAGCCATCTTTAGAGAGACAGAAATGACTTTTTTCGCTCCTCAAATAACAATATTTGTTAACATTCAGTCAATAAATGCTGCAAGTTACATTTTTGTTTATTTTCAGTATGTGAATAAATTTTACACCCCATACACTGAAGTTTTATATGCGAAGTTGTATGTTTGAAAGGCAAATAAGGACATAAAAGACCCAACGAGAATAATGTAAAACTAATCTATGAAACGTCACTTTCTACAGGTAGAATTCCCTAACTAAAGTAATTGCTTTGCGTACTATATAATTGCGTACGATAATGTTTAATTACAATTACAGCAAGTTGGAGGTGCTAAATTTGGGTGTGATTTAATTACTGAGAACTTCTACGCGTCTGTATTCCATTCCTGTGTTCTCGTGTTGCTACCATCTGGCCCATTTTCAAAGGCAATTTTCTATGAATATGACGCCTCAATTAGGTCTACTATATCTAAATAGAATTAATAAGCTGTTACGTATGCCAATGGCCGTACATTCGCTATTTATACCAATACAACTTTTAAAATGTGCTTTACGTTACTATTCCCTCAACCCTTTCAATAGTTAGTAAGATAATTTAATACTAATTTTTAAACATAATATATCCCAGAGTAATTTAATAAAAATTATATGTAGACCTTACCACAACTAAAAGAATGTTATTAAATTACCTATCGTTTTAAAATACAATTTATAAATTTAAACTTAAATGCAGGTTGTCTCAATAATAGCAGACCAAATAATATTTACAACTGAATGAAAATCATCCAAGCTCGATTTGGAGTTAATATGATCGAGATATTTTACCAGCATAATTATATAAATTTAATTAAGATCTTGTAAAAATTACAGTGTTTTTACAAATATTTAAGACAGTAAAAATAAGATTAATAACATGGAAAACATAAGAAAATAAACTTTTAAAATAGAAATTAATTATTTAATTAGTTGATAAACGATAAATTTGTAATTTAATTATTAATAGTAAATTAAAGGTTGTAAATAACTCAGTAATACTCGTCAATATATTAGTTTTAGGTACCAACAGCACCAAAATTTATTTCACACGTTTCTTTTTTTATTATATGTATTTTTAAGCTGTTATTAAATGTTGTTACACATTAAATATCAGATAATTGTTATATTTGGTGTAAATATTGCAGCAAACTGCGGTTAGTTAAAATTAACAATCAAAAATACAAAACAGTTGCTCATTTCTTATTGAACAAAAGATGAAATAAGTAATATATAATATAATTCAATTCCTACTTTGTATAAACAGATATACTGAAGAAAAAATTTAGATTTCGTTATTTATGAATTGTATAGTTACAGTTCATTTTAACGTGTGATTATTATTACAAAACATAAATGCTTAAATAAAAAAATATATTTCTTGCACTTTTATTTTGTTTTTAGATTCCTAAACAATATTTTATATCAATTGTATAGCCGACCAAGTTTATAGGCGTACAGTCAAACTTGGATGATTTTATGTACTTGGAAAAAATTGGATAAAATTAATTTTAATCCCTACGTAATGCCGTGTGCGCCTTAAAATTTCAGGATTCACTGAGCTTATAGGGGAAGTGCGCTTAAGTTGCACCTGTGCCTAAAATGCAACTCTGGTGTTTTGGCAAAATGAACAGACATACAGCGCTCCACGAGGGACCAAGGTGAAGCTCTAACAGTAAAAAAGTCATGCCACTCACTTGGGTTAATGAAGGAGTTGATTGCCGTTCGTATAAACAACTTTCGTTTATTTCACAGTGCGCGTTTTATTTTTGGTGATTTTGACTTTATGGTACCACGATCCTGTGAAGGGTGAATAAAAATCTTATTATATCACTATATAGTAGGCAATCTTAGCTTTAAATTAAACGTAGTTCGATTTAAAATATGCAACCTAACCTCAAACACGAAGTAGTTAGTTTTCAATATGGCGATTTTCCTAAAATGCACCGCACCTGTTTTCCTAAATTGCACCACTTTTTTTACTGGTGCAATTTAGGCTAATATGATATTGTTCATTTCAGATGGCGAATAAAGGTAGAAAATACGGTATATGGAAGGAAGAGGGTATGGAAAGGGTGATTGCGTCATCAAGAACGGTGATATGGGCCATTAATGCAGTTGGTCGGGTGTACGGGATGCCGGAAAAAAAACATTAAAACGTCGCCTCGCCGGAACAAATACCTATGCAACTGATTCTAAACAGGTGTTCGGTCGTCCCCAAAGACTAGCCAGCTGAGTTGGAAAATGAATCGGTCCAGCACGTATTAGATTTAGAGAAAATGTTTCTTGGAGTTACCCGAGATTTGAAGAAGTTTGCGTTTCAACTAGCTGAGGCTAATGGTCTACCGCATAGATTCAATATGGAATCCAAAATGGCAGGTGATAAATGGTATTATTCTTTTATTTCAAGGCATCCACAGTTGTCTTTACGAAAAACCGGAGGGAACATTAATGGCTAGGGCCAGTGGGTTTATAAAGAAGAAAAAGGATATTTTCTACGATACCCTGACAAAAATAGTTGATGTAAACAAGCTGCAAGCCGTTGACATTTTCAATGTCGACGAGACTGCCCTTTCAACCGTCCAGAGGCCACGTATGGTTTTGGCTAAAAAGGCAAACATCAAGTGGGGTCAATGACTAGTGCAGAAAGGGGTACCCTGACAACTGGGATAACTTGTATGAGTGCAGCTGGTGTTTTTGTACCACCAATGCTTGTTTTCAAAGGTTTGAGATTCAAATCCGAATGGAAAATAGGAGCTCCTCCTGGGACCACGTTTGACATGACAGAGT
The DNA here is from genome assembly GCF_021130785.1 of Homalodisca vitripennis. Taxonomy (NCBI): domain Eukaryota; kingdom Metazoa; phylum Arthropoda; class Insecta; order Hemiptera; family Cicadellidae; genus Homalodisca; species Homalodisca vitripennis. The sequence goes on from NW_025779213.1 coordinate 58,349, forward strand.
AGTTGGAGCAATGCTGAGGTATTTTTGAACTGGTTAAAAACCTTTGTGTCTTTTATCAAACCTAGTAAAGATAAAAAATGTCTCATTATACTAGATGGCCATACGTCACATACAAAAAAACTGGAGGTTATAGAATATGCCAGAGATCATGGGGTCATCTTGTTATCCCTACCATCACACACAAGTCATAAGTTGTAAAGATATGGTATAATAAGAAAACGCAAAATGAAATCCAGTTTATTTCAGTTTAAAAGTTATGTTGATTTCATTGTATAACATAGTAAAAGTTTTTCTTTTCATGTCCATGATTCATAATAAATGTTTTTTTATGACATTTCGTGGTTTTATTCTTCCAAAACATGATTTTTAAAAGCGGTGCAATTTAGGCATAATGGAGGTGCATTTTAGGCACATAAAGTGCAATTTAGGAAAAACTTTTTTTGTTTAATTTAGCTCGCAATTTTGTTAAATGGCTACTTATTCCAAAAATAGCCATTAAATCTTCTTAGTATAGCCCTTAATAATAATACTGAAAAAACAAAATATTTAAAAAAATTTTGTTTCCTGAAATATACATGAAAGCGCTTAAGGGGTGCGATATAGGCGCACTTACCCTACATATTAACAGTTTAAAGTTTACAGGCTCTTATAATTTTCAAGATACATATGGACGCAAATTAGAAACCGATGTTTGTATACCCCTGGCAAAGAAAATAGATCTTTGTCAGCCCATACAGTGATAGTCTTCAATGACGCTCAGCCTAATCACATGATTAGAGATGCCCCATCCTAAAACTCACTTTTTTCAAAATAAAAGTAAAAACGAATGTTTTGTTCCTGAAAACATTTTACCTACTTCTTTAAGATTTAAGAATAACTAAGTTAAAAGTGTCAAGTACACAAAGACACGCGTGGTGGAAGAAAAAACAATACGAGTACAGTTAAACTAATTAGTACTGTCGCAGTCCCAAAGAATGGCGACAGTCTGGTTTCCCCTTACACTTAGACAACTACACGTTTTTCCTTTATAACCACATTAACTGTTTACCCACGGCTTTACACACAGTTTTTAATATCAAAGTCCGTAGACTCCTTAGTCAAAGCTATTATGACGTAATATGACGGTCTCCTATATCTTTTTCTCAAGTAGGGATACAATCAGGTACTTATTATTTCAGTGTCCAAAGTTAGATGATCAGAGGTTAAGGAACTAACTATTATATAAAGTTCTTCCATTATAGGAGCAGTTCTGGTTTAAATGAATTATATTTCCGATTCTACAGCTGAATTTACCTTGTTGTCCCGAACAAGAAAATATATACATAGGTCTAAAAACCGATTTTGGTTTATAAATTTCTACTTTTCAACTCTTGTAATTTACTTCCGATCAATCATATTTACAGTGACATAGTTCAGTTTGCATCGTTATCCTGATGAAGGAAACATATTTTTCTACTTAAGACCAAGTAAATCACTTTGGTTTGAAATTAGTTATTGTATGAGAATTCTTTTTTAAGCTCGAATCGATTTTAAAGCGCAAATAGTTTAGTGAGTCTACAATGTAAACATCACATTTAAATAGTTGTGCAGTTTCATTTATTATAATAAATATGAAAGACACTTTAGTATCATATATTATTTACAGTTTGTATAATTTGATGGTTTTATGGTTATATTGATGGTTTTATAGTAGAATAAGTTTAACTGAACTTTTTCTAAAAGATAACGAAGGCTCAAACGAAAATGTAATCACGTCTGGAACGGACAGTGCCGTCGTTTCAGCGAAAGATTGGATTTGATTATTTATTACGTACTTTAAAGTACTGAACAAGCTAAAAGACTTATGCAATTAAATCACAAATTAATTGTAATTTGTAATTTCATTGATTATACAGCGCTCCTCTCTAAATTGACTTTAAGTACAACCGAACATATACGTTTTTTAAGACAATTCAATAAAGCACCTGTATTAAGAAATATTAATTACCGCAATAAATATTATTTATTAATGAAATACATTCCAATTACATACAGACAGTCACTAAGATATAAGTGTACAAATATTTCACTATCAGCGATACAAATTAGTAACTAAATTTATGAACTATTATCATTTATTCATTGTTTACAAGTATAATATTATATTTGTAGTAAATTTTATAGTTTACTCCCCATGGTAGCCTACGGAAACCTAATGTTATAATATCAAAAAACATTAACGAATTCTACATAAAATAAAAGAAATATAAATAAATAAATCATTTCGATTTGAATATGCGATAAAACAAAGATGAACACAGAAAAATATATGCCACTAAGCGAGTAGCGAAGAAACTCCACGAATCTCAGGTTAAGAATGCCTTCTTACTATAGCCTCGCTTTCAACTTGAATAGCCTCTAGAGGAGCAAGAGTAGCAGTGAAAGCGTTATTAAAGGAAGTTATGTTGATGAAGCTACAAAGTTAAAACGCCAACAGCTACTAATACATGACGAGCAAAAGAGGAAATTCAAATGTATCCACTGAATAGTAATTCCCACGTGTTTTAATTTCGTGACAAAAGCAATTGCATAATTACGCACGAGAATGTGTAATTAATTATAATTGCAGCATTTAGGCAATTGTACAATTGCTGAGGGCGGGTCTGATTTCGTTACTGCGAATTTGAACTGATTTCAATTTTATTATCTCGTGTTGCTGTAATGAAGAGAATTTTTTTTAAGCAAATTTACGACAAAACTAGTTTAAATTTATTCTTCACCAACACATACAATACCAAAATGATTTATAATGTATCAATAATGAAAAGTATTTCCGACTGGTATTATTTCTAACACTTTTACTACAATATCTCTCTAACATAATGCAAAAAATTGTAATAAACAAATTTCATTAACACAATTGCTATGAAAGGAAATTTTAATTTCAAAACAAAAACCATTCATTACTTATTTACTCTTTTACACGCCTAGAAAAACTCGGTTGAACTTCCAATACAGCGCAGAAAACTTCCTACTTCTTGACAGAGTTAATCAGATATGAAAAATATAGCCTCATAGATATCTACACAGGTATAGACAAACCTAATAGATAAAAACTAAACCGAGTTGATAAGTAGCCTAACTGCAACACAATATATTACTAACATCAAAGATATGTCACCTTCCACATTTCACCTTCCGCTCAGTAAATAATTTTAGGTCTGATGCTGGTACAGATTTGCCGCCTGGAATCTGGAATCTTCGTCCGTCCAAACAGATCCAAAAAAGGCGACGATGAAGATTTTCGTTCATTACGTCGTTTCCACATCAGAGACTCTAGACACACAAAAAAAAGGTTTATCTGGTTTACCCAGCTGCTATCTAGAATAACCTAAATGAAAGAGATGAAATAAGAAAAAAAACGTGAAAACCATATTTGTGTAGTCTATTCTGTAACAGTGTAAGATTTCAGTCTCTGGACTTAGCAGCACAAGAATTTGGAGGGAAAGTAAAAA